>NC_092873.1:115603647-115906460 GCF_028372415.1 Notamacropus eugenii
ACCTTCCGCACTGATAGAAACACCACCATTACCACACCACCGCCACTGCAACAACAGCAGCAGAAGTAAAATAATGATGAGACAGAATATTGGACAGCAGAATAAGTGAATGCCAAATGGGCAGGACCATAATTAGCTTTATATAATAGCCAAAGCTTAGACATTGCAGACAACCACCTAGATTTTTTCCAAGGTTCGCCTTTGGGGGGCAGGAGGAAGGGGTGAAGGGAGGAATTGTTAGAATTGTCAGGAACAAGATGTAAAATGAGTTGTTGATGCTAGAAATGTGTTACTGTCCTGGCATAATGAGCATTGTTCCCAGTCAGCTTTCTAGTGATGACCATTTCTGGCCATAGTTCAGAAAGCTAAAGTGATCTTAGTCTACACTGAGAGGCAAAACCTCTAGGAATAAGGAGGTGATAATCTCACTATACTTTTCCATAGGCCTGTCACATCTGGAATAATTTGTTTGGGTCTGGGCACCAAATTTATGATAGGATTTTATAAAATGGAGCATCCAGAAAAGGGGGATCAGGTTAGTGAAAGCCATAAGTCCATATTATATGAGAACCCATTGAAGAAACCTTTAGAAATATTTAGCCTGAGTAAGACTCAGGGATGTGCTTTAGATGAAAGGGGAAGAGATTGAGGAGAATGACAGCAGTCTTCAAGCAAATTTAGGTTTAATGATTGGGGTTGGGAAGTAAGGAGTAAACAACTTCTCAGCAACTAGGGCTTTCTGAAAATGGAATAGGAAGCTTTGAGAATTAATAGCTTCCTCCTAATGACAGCTGTTCAAACAATTGCTGGACAACAATTTGATAAGAGTGTTGAGGTGGGGAATTCTGTTTAGGCATGGATTGGACCAGATGGCTGCTGTGGTCTCTTTCAAATCATAAGTTCTATGGTTCTGATGTTTAAACATTCTAATATACCAAAGACTCTGGTACAGACTATACACATTTCTATGGATGGCAGCTACAAAGATTGATTGCCACAATTAAAATAACACAGAAAATAAATTCTTGAGATACATTGGTAATTCAAATGGTTTCAACATCTGAAACTTACATGACTTTGCAGTAGAAAGAACATTTGACAAAGGTATATTATCATATACTTTGCCACCATATACGAAGGAACATAGGACCTTTCCATTTGACTTGTGGATGAATCCTCCTATATGTGTTGCCCTCCTTCATTAGAATGTGAGCTCCTTGTGAGCAAACAATGTCTTTTCTTATTTTTTTTAAATCTGTAGCTAGCACTTTGCACAAAATAACGGCTTCATAAATGATCAGTCGTTTATTCATTGTCTTCACATTAACTTTAGACCTCCTTTCGGTAAGCTTCATTCACTTCAGGAATAAGCCATTGGCTCTCAGTGTTTAGCTTAGACATTTGAGAAGGAAGCTATTGAAATACAGGCCTTATCAATGTGCTGAGAGTAAAGTAATGTCACTGAAGAAAAAAATTAATCAAAGTGAATGAGCTAGGTTATATTATTTTGACTCCAACTCCCACAGCATGTGTCTAAGCCGCCTGCCTGCTTTCCCCCTTTATCCATGCTCTGTTCAGCTCCATCTTTTATCAGCTTCATCGGTCAGGAAAGTAAGTGGCTGTTGTATCAATATATTTCTTATATTAAGACCATCTGCCAGCTCAATTACTTGAATAGATTTTCACAGTGTGGGATTTCTCAGAGGAGTAATTCTATCGTAAAGCTGAAGAAATTATATAAATGGCCTTCTATGAGACTGAGAAGAGAGAAAAATTCAGGTTGGCAGTTGCTTTACAAGGTGATGTTCCAATGTATTATTTTTTTTTTTACCCCCTCCATCCCTAGTCCTAGTCTAGCCACTTTAAAGTAGATGTGGGGGGATATCATTTAGTGGGATAAAAGAGTGGAAGAAACCACAGCTAGGAGTTTCAATCCTGCCCATGAAATTCGTTTTATGACTTTAACCAATTTGAACCTTGTAGCAAAACTGGCACATATTTCCAGTAGCCCTTTTCACACGTTTATCACTAAATTGTCATTTTATCTCCTAGCCTCTAGTATCAGAATCATAGACCTTCTGATTTGAAGAGGGCCACCGCAGCCATCTGGTCCAGCCCGTGCCTGAACAAAAATCCTCACTACAACACTCTTAACAAATTGCTATCCAGCAATTGCTTAAATAACTAATCAGGAGAAATCCATTAATTCTCAAGGAAGTCTATTCCACTTTTGGATAGCTCTAGCATTACTCATTCCTCTAGACCACACACTCAGTGGTCCAGCCATACCAATCTGCTTGTTATTTCCCTCACCCAATGCTCTAATTCCCTTCTCTGAACCTCTACACTATACCTCTCCCCCTAACCCAACTCTCCCTCTCTTCACCTCTGTCTCTTGGAAACTCTAGTTTCTATCATGAATGAGATCAAGTGCTACCTTCTGTGTAGGCTTTTTCTTCATTACCTTAGCTGTTGTAGCTTTCCTTTTTAAGGTTACTTTTTAATTGTGTGTGTGTGTGTGCTTGATATATACATGCATACATGCACATACATATATACACATATATTTGTATATATATATGAACATGCTATATATATATATACATATATATATACACACACACACACATATAGAAACTGTCTCTTTCTTTAGCATAAATACTTTTGTAGCCTCAGTGCCTAGTATATAGTAGGCACTTAATACATACGTACATGGATAGAGTTCTTGATTGCTTATAAGGAAAGAGCTTTAGATGTAGTATATAGAAAGCTGAGCCAAATGTAAGTACGATCAACACTTAGTTGCTATATAATCATTCATGAGTCACCTACTTTTAGTCTCAGTTTCCTCATCTGTAAAAGGGTGATGGTGGTAATGATGTCCCTAGTACAGAATTTTGGGGACTATTTTGAAGAACATATGAGATAATTAGGAAGCATTTTAAGGTTTTACTGTATGCCAGAAACATTTAAAGCACGGTGCAGGCTTTAAATTCCTATGTAGATTTTAGTCATTATTACTTAAGGAATAGCTGAATAAATGAAAGAATAAATATTGAATTAATCAGCAGTAAAAAAAAAAAACAACATACTGTACAATAGAGGTTCTCATATGTTTTGATCTCAAGACCTTTTAATGCTCTTAAGATTTATTTAGGACTGCTCAAAGAGCATATTCATGTGAGCTGTATCTATTGATATGTACTATTTCAGAAATTTTTAAATGATAATTCTTAAAATATAAATTTATTTATAAAAGAACAGTAATAAATCCATTAAATGTTGATAGAAATGATATATTTTATGAAAAATAATTTCATTTTCCAAAACAAAAATATTGAGAAAAATGACTTTGTTTTACATGGTTTATAAATATGTTTAATGTCTGAATTATTAAAAAGTCGGCTATATTTTCATATCTTCTTTTGAACTCAGTTGGTCGTTTTGGTTAAAGAAGATGAAAAAAACCTGAGACTGCTCATTTAGAAGAAAGAATAATGGACCTGGAGTCCGGAGAAACTTGAGTTTGAAGCTGCCTCTTCTATTTAACAGGTGTGTGACTAAGGGTAAGTCACAAAGACTCTCTGCATCTTTCTTTCATTATCAGGAAAACAAACATAACAATGCCTGGAGTAGCCATCTCACAGTTTTCCAGTGAGGAGGTAAATGCAATGAGTTTTAAAGGCTGCAATTCAAGTTTTCGCTCTACCTGAATTCTACTTACTTACATTTGCAATTCCATGCATACATGTAGGTCTCTAGACTCTCTCCCACTGTGAAGATGGCAAAGAATAATTCTGTACCATGAGGGAAAAAAATAGAGTTTGAGAAACACGGTGGTGATGTATTTAATGTGCTTTGAAAACTTTGAAGTAGTATACAAATGTCGGTTATTATTAATATATCTTAGCACCTTTCCAGCTCTTTTATTTCCAGTCACCTCCAAATGTTGGGGAAATATGAAGCCATTTTTACAAGAGGCCTGCGAGATACGAAGTCAGAGTTAGAAAAGAGGACTTATGAGGAAAGGCTAAAGGAATCAGGGTTATTTAACCTGTCTGAAAAGAAACAATTTGTATGTATAGGAGGGATTAAGACATAGTTGTTCTTTGGGAAAGAACAAGAGGAAATGGGCTCAAATAGAAGCAGAAGAGATTTAGGTTGGGCATACAAAATTATGCATTGGATTTCAGACTTGTAAAAACGGTAGGCAAGATTACTGATAGAGACTCTGGAATTGCCTTTCTTAGACATTTTTAACCAACTATTTGAACCAAATAGAATGTCAGTTCCTATTTGTTTCAAAGAATACTTTGATACTCCAGTGTTATACTTCAGGAATATGTACATTTATATAAATTTAATACTGTTCAAATTGGTTCATTAGTGTTAGGGTAAGCCTGTTCATCTGTTTGATGGTACCCTATTTGATGTTAGAATGAAATGAGGCATTAGTAGGTCATTTAACAATTAACTAAAGAAGGTTTGCTTAGCCATAGTGTAGAAAGTAAATTCCACATGGCTATTCCATTAGGATATTGATAGTCAAAAGGTCTTGAGGTCCCTAATTCTATTGAGGTGAGTCTTTATGCCCTAAAATGATGAGGAAGCAACACCAGTATTGCCAAAGGTTATCAGGAAACTGCATCAAGACAGGCACAGATTGAGCCATAGACCAGTCCATTCCTGGGGACAGCATTGTCACCAGTGAGAGGGGAAATAATAAACTAGCTTAACTGATCCAAGGCAAAGAGGCAGAAGGAGACTATTATAGATAGTAGTCCTATCAGAAGCAAATACTATATCCAAAACAAAACAACCTAAAACCCCCAAACAAACAAAACCTTCTGTTTTGAAGGTAGTTTAACAAATTAACAAACATATTAATGGTTCAGAGTTGAACAAATTACTGTAACCCGTCAACTTTTATTTTAAATAATTTTGTTCAAATAAAATATTAAAGAAAGTATTACTGAATACTGAAGAGCTTGCTTTGATATAAGAGAATATTTACTAACAATTTACTAACTCAGGTGTTGCAGTGAACAAAGCACTGGTCTTGAAATCAGGAAGACTCATCTTCATGAGTTCAAATCTAGCCCCAGACACTTAGTGAGTGACCCTGTGTAAGTAATTTAACCTTGTTTGCCTCAGTTCTTCATCTGTAAAATGAGCTGGGGAAGAAAATGACAAACCACACCAGCATCTTTGCCAAGAAAACCCCCAAATGGGATCATTAAGAGTTGACATGACTGAAACAGCTGAAGGCCAACACCAACAATAATGAGTTAGTCCAAAGGATTTCTCTTAGGAGGTGGCAGGTTCACCTTCACTGGAGACTTTGAAACTAAGATTAGATGACTCCTTGCTATAGATGATGGAGAGGATATTTCATTTTACAATAAAACAATACTTTTCAACGTTTTTTGTTCCACAGAAACCTCCCAAATGCTGGAGAAATTGTAAGCTATTTTCAGAATAGCCTCATGAGATAGAGCTGGATTCTTCTCTAACTCTGAGATTGTCCCATTTTCTCTCAAAACACTATAAAATCCTTGAGGGCAGGGATGGTTTTATTGTTATCTTTGTATCTTTAGCACCATTCGTTGCAGTACTTAATAAATGCACATTGATGGATTGATTCCTCTTTTAAGAAATGAATAAATGACCATCTGCCTAGGGTGGTGTCAATGCAGATCTGCCTTAAAATAGAGATATGAAGCAGCCAATCTACTATAACAGAATTTAGAATCATTGGAGACCCTAGAGGAATCCATCCAACTCCACTTTTCCCTTAAAAAAGAATTCCAAGAAAGAAGAAGTAATATGATTAAGGTCACATAGATATGAAAGTAGCAAAAGGCAGGATTCGAACTTAAGCCTTCTGACTGCAAGTCCAGTGCTCTTTCCAGGTGCATTCATTAAGAAGCTAGCATGTTTAAAGTATTCTATTTGGAGAACACACATTTTTTTGGGCAGAGGTTACCAAAAAAATCAGTTAATGAAGAGACTTTGTCATATCCTTTTGCATTCCCCAATTTTGCTCAGGCTAGAGTTGTAACTAGCACAGGACTTTGGCCTAGGGAGTCTTACAACTGAGGGGCATGAGTCCTACATGCTCTCATCTAGCTTTCATCTCCAACTGGACATCTCCAATGTCCAGTTGCCATAATGTTCCTCTCTTGGGGCCATCCCTGTCTTAACTCCTATAAAGATAAATGGAGATAAGGGTCCTGGTGCAACCACACTTTTGGCTAGACTTTGTTCGTCCCCACTGCAGAACACACTAACACCCCTGCTTAACTATTTTTAAGCCTAGGTTTATATATAGATATAGATATATACATACACACATGTTATTATATATTATATATATATGCATAACACTCACATATGTATGTATATATACATATACATATATATACATGTATATATATAAATAAAATCCACACCACTATACACAGGGAAATGCCTACATTTATGTGTGCATATATAATATAGATGTATATATATGTGTATGTTACATATACATATATAGATACACATTCATATATGTGTAGGTATGTATTTTCTAGTTACCATTCTAGCTCAGTTATGTACTCAAGTGATATAAAGTAGAGAAGACAAACCTCTTATGTCCAAAACTAGAGAGAGCTCTGTGCAGGTTCAAGCATCTGACAATGTTACTCCTTTAAGAGACTTTAAAGGGACATGGTTGACACATGAACACCTATCAACATAGGACAAACTGTCATTTCATGATAGGCTCTGCTTCCAGCTTCATTTCATATCCCCAAGTTTCCTGACAACTCTGCCTCATCCCCATGATACCGCACAGCTTGACTTCTACTTTTATCTCCTGGTTCCAACACAGTAGACCAAGCCTCTGCTGCCACACTTGCTACTCCCACTGGAGGCGTAACTCAATAATACTTAGTACTTGATGGTTTACAGAGAACTTATCTTACAACAACTCTCTGAAGCAGGTTGTGCAATGATTATCCTCATTTTATTGTAGATGAGAAAGTTTAGGCTCAGAGAGGTACAACTGGAGAGTACAGAACTTTGCCCCAAGTCCCTATATCTGCTAGCACATTTCCTCTCCAAGGTTACCATGTACCTGTTCTGAATATGCCTGGTAAATTATAAATACCAAAAGTTTTATTTGCAAAAGAAATTCCAAGCAGATATAAAGTAACTTGCCATCTGTGTAAACATATGCATACATGTGTACATCACATGAAAATATACATGTGTATGAATGTGCACATGCACATGCACAACATACATATGAGGTATACACATGCAGCAGGAGGTGTTCAGATACAAGACCCTCTCTTTTACATTTCAACGTGTGAGTCTTTGTCTCTTCCAACCTTCAATTTTATTGAAGTCTTAAATAGGGCACATCTTTTCATATGCTATATAAGTACATGCTGCCTTAATCTTCTATAGAATGTTAGCTTTTTAAATGAAGGGACATTTTCATTTTTGTCTCCCTGGCATTTAGCACGGTGTCTGGCATATAATAGGCTCCTAGTAAACGTTTGTTGTTCGATTCTACAGAAGCTTTTCCCAACCCTTTTGACTTTTAGAGCTTTCTGTCTGTTGTTTCCTATACATATGTATACTGTAAAAAGCTTGTTTATATGTACTTTTTTGTCTGTCATCTGTCCCATTATTGTGAGAAGGGACTGTCTTTTACTTCTGCTCTCCCTCCCTCCTCCAGTGTTTAACAAGTGCCTGGGACACAGTAAGTGGTTAATGAATGCTTACGGAGTGAGTGATTAATACGGAGGTGGGGCGGATGCCCTTCCTTTAGACAAGGGAGTGCTCCTCACCCCCAACCAATACACTTGAGAAAGAGACAGAGCCAAGTAGTGGACAGAGAGCTAACACTGGAGTGGGGAAGAACTGGGTTTTCACTCTGCTTTAGATATTTAGAAGCTGTGCTACCCTCAGCACATGGGTTTGACTAGATAACCTCAAAACTCTCTGTTATCTCAAAATCTGTTAGTTGTATGATCCTACCTATGATTTTTCTAGTTCTAAAACTAAGATTTATGATCTTCCAGAGAAGAGTAGCTGTCATGTCATTTTTCTGGTGTCCCCTTTCCACTGAGAAATACTGGCTGTGACACCTGACCTGGTGCCCAGTGCATTCAGGAGAGATGATAAGATAGAATATGAAACATTTATTAAACAAGTACTATATGCCAGTTGTTTATGGGCTAAGATCTAGGGATACAAATGAGAAAAAGAAAGATAACCTTTGCCATCAAGGAGCTTAAAATCCAAAGGGAGAAGATGACATGTGATAGGAAACTGAAAAGGAGGTAGGTAGAGAGAGGGTGCCTGGCATGTATGCATGAATGATGATGACGACGATGACGACGACGATGGAGACAAAACCAACCAAATCAACACGTGGCAAATGAGCAGCTGGTTGGGATTTGGAGTCTTCTATAAACAAAAGCTACAGGAAGTGGTTTTGTTCTCCATACCTTCCCCCATCCCCACTCCAATCTTTTAATTAGAGGGTCAGAAGTAACTAAGGGTACTGAAGAGGTAAGGAGAGTCAGGATTAGTATGGTGAATCAGTGGTAAAATGTTGGCCAAATGACAAACTCAATCCCTATCCCATGCTCTTTTGCCATCTCCACACCTTTTCCATTCTTTTCTTTGTATACATCCTCATAGGATCACAGCTCGAGCTAGAAGGGATGTAATGGGTCATCTAGATAAAACTCTCCTTTTACACATGAAGAAAATGAGACCTAGGGAGGTTAAGAAATGTCCCCAAGGTTACACTGTTGAGATTTGACCTGAGATTTAAACCCAGTTACTCTAACTTCAGAGTCAGTGATCTTTCCCTTGTATCATACCATCTCAACCAATGACAGGAAACTCCCTTTTATCCTCTGTCTCCTCTTTAAATGTATCTTCCTTTGCCTAGTCCTCATAGAAACTTGACTTACTTCTGAAAACAGCACATCTTTTGGCATCCTCTGCAAGTATATTTGTTCCTTTTCTCACACCCTTCTCTGGCATATAAGGCCAGAAGTCAACACAATACTTGCTCCTAAGTGTAATTTTCAAATCTTCTGTTTCTCATCCTCATTTAGTAGCCACCTCTCCTTTTCATCCATTCAGGTTCATAGTTACTGTCACTGACTGTTCTCAACTCCAACACTTGTCCCCTTCAAATACCCTGGACTTCTGGTGTCTCAGCCTCCCAAAATTCCATTCTTCTTTCCCTCTCTAATCTATCTCAGTCTTGCACAGGAATGGGAAGACCTCTCAAACCCTTTTCAATTGAGTTTGTTCTACGTACAGAATTCCTAATCATGATTCTGAAGAAGGCTTATATCATTCATTCAGGGATAAACAACTAGAAAATTCAGGGTCTGAGATTCAAAGCTTGGTTCTTTATGACTCTAAATTCAGCACCTTTTGTGCTATAATGCACTGCCTCTCTGTTCCTGGTCTCTTCATTTGCTGTCCTTCATCTTTATACATCCAAGAGTGGGTACAGACTACAACATGCAGACAAGGCTACATGTGGCTCTCTAGGTGCTCAAGTGTGGCCCTTTGACTGAATCCGAACCTATTTGTCCTGTGAAGTCTAGATCCAGTCAAAGGGCTGCACTTGAGGACCTAGAGGGCCATGTGACCTAGAGGCTGGATTTTTCCCACTCCTGCATCAACTATTGCTTATTTTCCTCATTGTTGTTTCTGATCCCAAGTTCCAACTCCTATACAATAGTCAGCCACTTTTGACCACTAATTGGTTGTGTGGTTATGAGCCCCTTGCGTAGCTGTCAGGTTTTCCAGGGAAAATATGCCATGATAAAACCATAAACTTCAATTATTCATTCTTTTCGTTCATTCATTCAATAAATAGTTATTCAGTAGCTACCATATGAATGAGAAAAGTAATGTGTCATCATCAAAAGTGGTCTCATCATCATAAAGACCAGGGTTGTGTCTGGTTATATGATTCTGGGTAAGTTAATTAACCTCAGTGCTTTATACACATCTCTAAGACAAAGTTGTAGTTGTGGTTCAGTCATTTGTCCTTCAAGTGCAACCATTTGTGATCCCATTTTGGGGTTTTCTTGGCAGAGGTACTGGGGTAATTTGCCATTTCCTTCTCTCTACCATTTTATAGATGAGGGAACAGAACTAAACAGGATTCAGTGACTTGCCCAATGCTACACAGCTAGCTGTCTAAGGCCAAATTTGAACTCAGGAAGATGAGTCTCCCTAACTCCAGGCCTAGCATTCTATCCACTGCATCACCTAGCCACCCTAAAGTTACAGAGAAGATAGTAAGGCACTTGCTAGGGATTCTCTATACCACTGATATCACATGTCCAGTTAGAAAAGCAATAACAAGTTGGCTTTAAAGTTATACTAATACATTAATAGAAAAACAACTAAATACTGTGTCTGATAGTCAGACACACCTGTACAAAGGGAAAAATTGAATGGATGTCCCAGTAGCTCTACTCTTGACTACATATTGCTTGTTTCAATCTCTATTTTTTTGTTGTTGTTGTTTTAAAGAATAGAAAAAAGCAAGAATGTGTTTGGGATTTTTTTAGCGTATTCTTGCCTAGAAGCAGAAACAGGAAGTAGACAGCTGAATGAATGTCCATTAGAGATAAATACAGAGAATTAACTTTATTCAACGGTTCAGTGAATAAATAGCATGAATCTTAAGTTGTATCCTAAAAAAGCGTTTTTTTTTTTTACTGAGATACAAGTATATGCTTTTATAGATGCCAAAAAGGCTCATATAACCCCAAATTTCTTCTACCAGTACCCCCTGTGGTAAAAAGTTCTCTTTTATATTTGGTTTGAAATTGTCACTACTTTCTCTTTTCTAAGATGTATAAGGAATTAATTCAAATGTATAAGAATAAGAATTCTTTAACTGAAAAAATGATCAAAGAAAACACAAAAAGTACATTTTCAAAGCAAAAAATGTAAGGCTATCTCTGTCAATATAAAATGCACTAAACCACTAATAATTAAATAAATACAACTAATCTTAAACCTGAGGTTTTATGTTAAAACCATCAGATTGGAAGGCAAATTTTAAAAAAGGAAAATCACACATGAATGTTGGTGAGTGTGGTAACGTACTGTTAAAAGAATTATGGATTGGTACAGGCCTTTGGGAAATACATTTTTAACTATACCCCTAATGTTACTAAACTTTAAATATGTTGTAACCCAGTGATATGACTACTAGACCTATTTTGCTGAAAGAAAGGAAAGGAAGAGGGAAAACTGTAAAAAAATATTTATAGAAACATTTTAATAGGAGCAAAGAACTGGAAACTAAGAAGGTCTCCATAGACTGAGGAATGTCTAAAAAAGTATAGTATATAAATGCAATGGAATAGCATGTGGCTTAAGGAATGATGAAAGAGACGGTTTCAGGAAAACCTGGGAAAATTTGTATGAACTTACACAGAGTAAGAAAAAAAGGAAAATAATTTATATAGTAGCACATTGTGAAATGCAAACAACTTTGGAAGACTTAAGAAACTGATGAATTTAATAACCAACCACTATTTAAAAGGACCCAATGATGATACATGCTGCTGTTTTGTTCATCCTTTGTTTTAAAAGAAGACTATTGCTATCACAGGGTGATGTCTTGACTTGTGCATGAACTGTATTTAGGTGAGGCAGAGTTGCACAAAGTCATCAGTCTTACTCTCTATTCCAGTCATCTAAGGCCAGTAGAAGAAAAGTCAAGATGAGAGCCAACAGCCTGGGATGTAGTGGATGACCAAGCTCTAAGTGTTCCATAGCACCTGTTTCATCTGAGTTTCTGGCCATTAAAACAAATTGTTCTCATCTGCCCACTATTCAGGGGGAGTCTTGAAATGATTGGGACAGACATCCTCCTAACTCACCAATGGGTTTAAGGGCTGCTGGTTATCTTCAACCTGTTTTAGCTCATTGTAATGGGAGTTAAAAAGTCTTCCCTGCCCATTAATAGCACTCTGTTGGGGCTATTAAGGAAAACTTGATTAGGGGAAGCTTGTTTTGCATGAAGGTGTACATCTTTTGTTAATTGCTAATGAGTCCCTGGGTCATGAGGGTCATGCTGTCATAAGGACAGATCCCCCCACCCCTTTGAAACATCGGCGCTTCTTTCTCTGGTAATGACGCATGTATCGTCTCTGGTCAGACAGTTGGAAGCCCTGTCTGTTGGTCTTTCTGTTTGTAATTTCTGCTTGTATTCTCTCTGAAGTTCAGGGTGCTGCTGACTTTTTCCTCTGAACTAAATGAATGATATGTGCTTGATTAAAGTAAGACTGTTTATCTCTTTTAAGGTTGCTTTCCTTAGAAAAGTAGATCTAAGAACCTGTATCAGACTGTCATCTGGGTATGTCAGCATGTTTGCTGTAGCACCCATCTATTGATACATTTTGCCACAGTATGGGTTGCCGTGTAGGCTACTGCTTCTTATAGCCACAGGTGAGAGTTGGGTGACCAAATGTGGATGAATAGCCATGGAAAGGGCTCTGCAAAGTCTCACAGCAGAAATGTTAGTCCTCCCTGGAAACCCCTTACATCTAGCCACGTGTTAAAAGAGAACAGAGGCTTTTAACATGCAAAATGATACACACACACACACACACACACACACACACACACACACACACATATATCTCCAGAACAAAGGAAGTTGAACTAAATGATTTTCCAGTTTCCTTCCAACCCTAAATCCTATTATTCTATTCTACCATGGAAGAAATTGGCAACATATCCCATTGGTCCCTAAGAGGATGAGATAGAGGGAAAAAAACATTGATCTGTGTATGTATAGGAAGGGTGAGAAAAGGCTTTTGTAGAGGAAATGAATATGGACAAGAAGAGCAAGAATAAAGTACTAGGGATGTCTATTTATTGGAGAGAGAGAGAGAGACAGACAGACAGACAGAGACAGAGAGACAGAGAGAGAGACAGAGAGACAGAGACAGACAGAGACAGACACAGAGAGAAGAGGGATAAGGTTATCAGTTCAAAGCCATACAGTGCATTTATAACTATCAGATCCACCTCCCCCATTTTACAGATGAAGAAACCAAGGCCCACAGAAGTTATGCAATTTGTCCAACATCATACAGGTTCTAAATGACAGAGCTGGCATTTGAACCCATAGCCACTGATTCCAAATGCAATATGACTTTCCTATCCCTTAATTTCCTTAATTTATTTCCTTAATTATCCTTAATTTCCCCTCCCTCATATATTTGCCTGGGATTAGTCCTGTCCTGGCAACTTTACTCCCTGTCACTTCCTCTAGCCATGCTTCCTTCTTAGGTGTTTCCCTATTCTTTATAGATGCATGAATACACAACAGTTATGTCAGCAAAGATTTGTTAATTAATCATGAATGGCAATTTAGAGCAGAACTTTGGAAGCTTGTAGTTTGACACAAAGAAAGTAGGGGAGGATGAGTACTCTAGGCAGGGTTTAAAATAAGCAGGAGCTATTGAATGTGGGTCAATCAAGTTTGCCTGCCTGGAGAAAGAGTACTTAAATAGGTTGTTATAAATAAAGAAAGTCAGGTGGAAGGTGGAAGTAAAAGGCAATTAGGGACCAACTCAAAGGTCATATATCTAGACCCTTGATCATGTTTGCTTAAGGATAACATGTATTAATTGTCCTGAGCAAGATTACACAGTTAATTTTTGAATACCTTTTTTAAGACCACTGATGGCTCATTAGGGTACCTCTAGTTCCACTGATCCTATTGGGGTCAGCAATACTGAGATCAATCACATGTAATTCCTAAATGATCAGCTATTTAAAATATTATCACCTAGAGAAGTCAAAGAATAGGGTTTTTCATCTGAGGTTAGATTTCAGGGGGTCCAAGAACTTGGATAGAAAAACAAATTTTTATTTCTATGTTTTCTTTTGTAACTATATATGTATGTATGTATATATGTATGTATGTATATATGTATGTATGTATGTATATACATGTATATTATTTTATGCAGTTTAAAGACATTATTCTGGAAAGAGGTCCATAGACATCATGAGACTGCTCAAGGTGTCCATGAAACAAAAAGAAAAAAAAAGATAAGAACCCCTACATTAGAAGCTTCATGCCTTGTATATTTTTTTCTAACAAAAATTTCTAAGTTCTTGATGGAAGGAAGAATTTTTTAAACCTAATTACTATAAAGTTATCTCAGACTAATGGAATTCACCATTTTTCACCCTAAATCATTACAAATGTTGTGACATGTCTAAAAATGTTTCTATCTAAAAATGTTTCTGTCTCTCCTGTTTTATCTTGCCCTTAAACTATTTTCCTCTATAATTCAACCATGCTCTTTCAAAAAGTGGATTGTCCTTTTCCTTTCTAGAGCACAATTATTATTGTTTCAACCTTGACCTTGACTTCATCAAGGAGTCAAAAGCAGATAGTCTGGACCTGATCCTTTTGGGGAAACTTTATAACAGTCATACACATAGATCAGGGAAAATTAAATTGGTTGGGGGTGGGGAGACAGAAAAACAGTTTGTCACTCACATCAACATATAATTATGTTATCTTGGTCAAATTCTTTTAGCCTCTCTCAATGATCTCTTGGGCCCCTTCCAGCTATAAATTTACAATTCTGTGATTTTTGTGAGTTTAAAATGATCTCTCAGTGTGGGGTGGTTGGAAGGAATCCTGGACAAGAAATCTAGAAATCTGGATTATAGCCCTGGCTCTGACACTAACCATGTGTATGATTTGAAGCCAGTGACTTCACTTTTGTAGTCATCAATTTTCTCATCTGAAAAAAATTAGGAGACTAGAATATGTAAATCCCTATCGACCAAGAGTATGCTGGAGCCTGATCAAATCGGCTCTGAAGAACTAGCCAATTGCTGAATTTTCTAGCATAAGCATTAATACTTTGGAAATCAAAAAATTCTATGAATTAAGGCTTAATTTTTTTAAATTAATTTATTTGGTTTCAGTTTTCAGCAATCACTTCCATAAGTCTTAAATTTTCTCCCCCTTCCTCAGCACTCCCTCCCTGAGATAGCATGCAGTCTTATATGGGTTCTACACATACATTCTTATTAAATACATTTTCACATTAGTCATGTTACATAGGAGAATTAAAATGAATAGGAGGAACCATGAGAGAAACCAAAACAAAACATAACACAAGAGAAAATAGTCTGCTTCATTCTGTGTTCTGATTCTATAGTTCTTTCTCTGGATATGGATGGTATTTTGCATCATGAGTCCTTTGAAAATGTTAACTTTTTGTTCTGTTGGCCAGTTGGACTTAAGAAAGTGATGAAGAAAATGTTAATCATGCTAATATCATAATAATAAAATTGGAAGTATGATATATGCATGTGTATGTACATAAAATGTGTACACTAGATATCATGTGCATATTTATGTGTCAATATATTTACACATGTACATGCATACATATGTGTGCATGTGTATATATATGTATATATGTGTGTATATATATATATATTCAATAGCCTCTGGCAACTTGCCCCTTGAAACAATTTTTTATTACTACATGTTATAGGTCCTCATTGGTATTTCAGAAGTTTAGGGTATAGCACAAAAATACTGAACTCTGAATCAGATGATATTGGTTGTAATCCCAGTTTTAATGGATGTTAAATTAACCAACTGCACAATGGATAGAGGGTTGGAGTCAAAAAGACCTGAGTTCAAATCCATCTTCAGATACGTAATAGCTGTATGATCCTAGGTAAATAATTTCAGTTCTCTCAGATTCAATTTCTCCATCTGTAAAATGAAGCACTATGCTAAGTTCTGAGAATACCTGCCCTCCTCTCCCCCTAAAAAGGCAGAAGATAGTTCCTGCCTCAGAGAACTCTCACAATTTAACAGGAGAGACAAAATGCAAACAAACATACAAAGACAAATAATATAAAGGATAAATAAGAAACAATTAGTAGAGGGAAGACACTAGAATTAAGAAGGGTCAAGAATATTTAAAGGAAACTAGAGAAGTCACTAGACAGAGGTAAGGGAAAGTATTTCACACATGGGAGAAAGCCATCTATCTATCTATCTATTTATTTATCTATCTATCTGTCTGTCTGTCTATCTACATCTTTATAGATGTTATATTATTATTGTCTGGGAAAATATCTTCATTTTTGTGATCTTATTTCCTCATCTATAAAATTAAGGGAATAGGTTAGATATAGAGGTTCTCAACCTAGGGTCCACAAACTTTCCAGAAATATATATTTTGATAAATAATTCAACATAGTTATGTTCTTTTTTTACTCCTAAGCATTTGATTTTATTGATTTAAAAAATATCATTCTTAGACTGGCTTCAGAGGCTTTACCAGATGGCCAAATGTGTTTAAGACACACACAAAATAATGCAAGAAATTCTGGAATAGATGGTCTCAAACTTCCTTTCCAGTTATAAAATACTTTAGTATGAAGAGGAGAATTGTGTATACGACCTTAAGATCAACATTATTTGGCTCAGTTTCTTTCTTTGGGGTTCATTTGATCTCAGGATCATGGAATTTGGACTTTAGAGATTATTTAGTCCAGTCCTCATATGGTACAAATCAACTCTAAAATGGGGATAATAATAGCACCTAATTCTCAGGATTGTTGTGAGGATCAAATCTGATAATACTTGAAAGGTGCTTATTTAGCTTACATCTTGTGTTGTCTAACCATAGAGATATATTGAATGAACATTTAAGTGACTACATAATTATAACAAATAGCATGTATGTAGTACATTAAGGCAGAGTATCAAGCTAACATGTGTGATCTCATTTAATTAAAAATAGTAGTAGCATTTAAGGTTTGAAAAGAACTTTACAAAAATTAACACTTCTGACCTCATTTGATCCTTCTAACAAACCTGTGAAGTAGGTGCTATTATCATCCTCATTTTACAGATGAGGAAATTTAGACAAAGAGAAGGTAAGTGACTTACCTAATATCACAAAACTGATGTCTGCTTGAAACTCATGTCTTTCCGATACCAAGTGCAACACTCAGCCATATAGCTATCTGTTACCTTCAGTCTACTATGTTTTGAGGATACAGTAATGGAAAGCAACAAAGTCCTTATCCTTAAGGATCATGTAGACTCAAAGGGGAACCAGGGCTGGTAACAAAGAACTATAATAAAAGTTAAACTGTGATAAGTGCAAAGAAGATTCTGAATAGAGAAGACTGAGAGTTGAATCTGCATGCTCAACTGAGGGCTCCTGAATTCCAATGTGCATGTCAGTTTAGTAGACAAAATTGCCCACGGGGGGTAACACATTGCACTTTGATTTATGCTTTGTGCTGGATGACTTATTCCTGCCACTGCAAAGTTGGTTTCCAGAAAAGTCCAACATGTTCACTATAGTGTCCTAAAGGTACTAGGCTGATTTCATACTTTCCCCTACAGAAGTATGAAACATGGTATCTCTTCAGGAATTTTTCAGACTGCTAGATTCTATCTTTTGAGATTTATATTTATTAAAAATATTTAGGAAAAAAAGGAGTTTTGAAGCCCCTATCTGAGCTTTTGCAAGCTGCTATGGCATGTTTTGTCAGTTTGCATCCATTACCATGAGTTTTGTCAGCAATATCTAAGATAAGTCAATTCAAAATCTGTTTCTCAAGTAGAGAAAAAAATACATTTTTTAATTGCTCCTTTTTCTGCTACAGGACTCAAATAAATGATAATCTCAGAAAATGCCAAAAGAGTCTAAGAACTCCTAAAGCTAGCTCTGCCACAATGATTAATAAAAAATCAAACTCTGCAAAGGAAGACTGATTCTTGGAAAGAATGGCCAAGGTTAAAAAAAATTGTAAATTCTATGGAGAATAACTGCCAGAAAACATTAATGAGATTTCCAAATGGAATTTCCAAATAACATGCAAAGAATTTCTATAATATTAAACTGAATAGACACAAGATATATATATATATATATATATATATATATATATATATATATATATATATATATATATATATGTATAAAAGGCAAATGTGTGTGTGTGTATATATGTACATTTTCCCTAATTGAACCCCTCCTTTTTCTTTCCTAAACTCGCCATCTCTGATACTCATGTGACAGATCATGGAGGAATTATTATTTGAATAATCTCATAGGAGCTATTTTCTTTTCTGGTCCTCTAAATTGATCAGATTATCTGTTCTCAAATTCATCCAGCCTTCTCCTACTTTTGTGCTTTTGCTCATCTCCTCTTTTGTCCATTCCATTGCTTGGAATTTCATCTTCTCCTATCTCCACCTGACTTTAATTCCCACAAAGGTGCCACCTCCTCTATACTTCCTCTGTGCTCCCCAGCTGAAATTTCTCCTATCTCAGAACATTCATAGCCTTTTATGTAAGTCTCTCTGCTTTGAATTCATCACTACATGTCATGGCTATTTTCATCCTGTCTTATGTCTTGTATTAGACTGTAAGCTTGCAACTTGAAAAGAAATTATATAGCTACTTCTCTTTTGCATTGATATTATTCTATTTTGCATTATAGTTATATTTTCTTCCTCTCATCCCTCTTATTAGATTGCAAGTTCCTTGAAGCAGGAACTGTGTGTTAATCTTTTTCAGCTCATGGATGGTACGTAGTAGTAGTAGTAGTAGTAGTAGTAGTAGTAGTAGTAGTAGTAGTAGTAGTAGTAGTAGTGGTGGTAGTAGTAGTAGTAGTAGTAGTAGTAGTAGTAGTAGCAGCAGTAGCAGTAGCAGTAGCAGTAGTAGTAGTAGTAGTAGCAGTAGCAGTAGCAGTAGTAGTAGTAGTAGTAGTAGTAGTAGTGGTAGTAGTAGTAGTAGCAGTAGTAGTAGTAATAGTAGTGGTAGTAGTAGTAGCAGTAGTAGTAGTAGTAATAGTAGTAGTAGTAGCAGTAGTAGTAGTAGTAATAGTAGTGGTAGTAGTAGTAGTAGCAATAGTGGTAGTAGTAATAGTAGTGGTAGTAGTAGTAGTAGTAGCAGTAGTGGTAGTAGTAATAGTAATAGTAGTAGCAGTAGTAGCAGTAGTGGTAGTAGTACTAGTAATAGTAGTAGCAGTAGTAGCAGTAGTGGTAGTAGTACTAGTAATAGTAGTAGTACTAGTAATAGTAGTAGCAGTAGTGGTAGTAGTACTAGTAATAGTAGTAGTAGTAGTAGTAGTAGTAGTAGTAGTAGTAGCAGTAGTGGTAGTAGTACTAGTAATAGTAGTAGCAGTAGTAGCAGTAGTGGTAGTAGTACTAGTAATAGTAGTAGCAGTAGTAGCAGTAGTGGTAGTAGTACTAGTAATAGTAGTACTAGTAATAGTAGTAGTAGTAGTAGTAGTGGTAGTAGTACTAGTAATAGTAGTACTAGTAATAGTAGTAGTAGTAGTAGTGGTAGTAGTACTAGTAATAGTAGTAGTAGTAGTAGTAGTGGTAGTAGTACTAGTAATAGTAGTACTAGTAATAGTAGTAGTAGTAGTAGTGGTAGTAGTACTAGTAATAGTAGTAGTAGTAGTAGTGGTAGTAGTACTAGTAATAGTAGTAATAGCAGTAGCAATTTATATAATACTTTAAAGTTTACAAAGTGTTTTAAATATATTTCACTAGATCCTCACAATAACCTTATAACGTAAATGTTATCATTTTTTCTTAATCAATAGGTAAGGAAATGGAACCTGAGAGAAGTTAAATAAATTGCATAGGACCACATAGCTAGTATGTGTCATAGGGAAGACCCAAACTCATCTTCCTGACTCAAAGGTGAACACATTAGAAAATTAATAAATATTTAATTTAATACTATGAATGTTAAATAATGTTAATATATCTGTCACATAAATTTTATAAATGTTATTCATCTCACATAGATTATGGTAATGATGGCATTTATTGTGACAGCCAGTATGTCCTAGTAGAAAGAACTTTGAACCTGGTATCAGAAGAGCTGTGATCAAATCCCGGCTTTGCCACCAATAAGCTTTGAGACCACAGGCAAACCTCATCACGTTCCTAAGTCTCATTTCCTTGTTTATAAAAGATATAAAAATATCTAGTCTATTTCACAAGGTTATTGTAAGGAAAGCACCCTGTAGATGTGAGCCATCATCCCCTTAATGCTAGTGTTCATGTTTAATTAGCACAGTGCCACATGCAAAATAAAGTACTTAAGAAAGTCTCAGGACTGGTATGGTCATCTGTGTTCTTTCTCTTAAGTATGAACTTTGTTAGGGCTTGATTGTGCTTCTGGATTACATCTAATCAGCCATCAGTACTAATTAGGGTGTGTTATAAACCTTAGAAAGAGTGAAAAGAGTTTGTCTAATGTTGTTAGCTCTGTACCTCAATCCCTACAGTAATATCCAGGAAACTGCCATTAATCTGCTATAAAGAACAAACCTTTAAGGAATATCAGTGGTCCACTTTTCTCACCATCAGACATTTTCTTGTCTCTGGTTTTTCAGAACACTGCCTCTCAGATGGAAGCTTCAGCCCTTTGCAAACGTCTGTCAGATGTACTTGGGTCATGCAGAAAAACACTCAACTTCAGTGATATTTACACCCCAGTGGCAAACTTCAAGTATGATCCAGTAGTGATGTTCCCCAAACAGGGCTGAAACTGCCTTCAGAAGCCTGCTAATGCTGCTTCATTACCAGGTCCAATGAGGGAGACAGACCAGTTATCTTTGACAGTTCAAATGGCATATTTTTTTTGTCATTGTGTTTAATTCAAAACTATACGTGGACAAAACTATCCAAACCTTTCCCAAACCCTTATTATGGGTTTATTGTGGGTTTCAGTGTTGTCGCTGGTATTTTTCCCCCTCTTTAATAGGTGAGGCAGCTGACAACTGAATTAGTACTCTCTTCTTAGTATGCCAGTGGCTCATGACAATAGCCTAAGGGGGAAGATATAGATAACTGAGGAGATTTTTCACTGTTGTGATATATTTTTTCATATGGCTAATAAGGCAATTGAAATGACATTCTGTCACAGTGGTAGAATTTAGGAAGTTTGTGATTTTCTGTGGTGCTGCCACTAGGAGGAGATACAAAGAAAAAAAGAAGGAAAGGAAGACAGAAAGAAAGAAAGAAAGAAAGAAAGAAAGAAAGAAAGAAAGAAAGAAAGAAAGAAAGAAAGAAAGAAAGAAAGAAAGAAAGAAAGAAAGAAAGAAAGAAAGAAAGAAAGAAAGAAAGAAAGAAAGAAAGAAAGAAAGAAGGAAAGAAGGAAGGAAAGAAGGAAGGAAAGAAGGAAAGGAGGAAGGAAAGGAGGAAAGAAAGAAGGAAAGAAAGAAGGAAAGGAGGAAAGGAGGAAAGAAAGAAGAAGGGAAGAAGGAAAGAAAGAAAGGAAGAAAGAAAGAAAAAAGAGGAAGAAAGAAAGAAGGAAGGAAGAAAGGAAGGAAGAAAGGAAGGAAGGAAGGAAGGAAGAAAGGAGGAAGAGAAGGAAAGAAGGAAAGGAGGGAAAAAAGAGTGAAGGAAGGGACAGGTAAAGAAAAAGAGAGCCAGAGTTGGAGGGAAGAAGGAAATGAAGAAAGAAAAAAGAGAAGCGGACAAAGGAGGATAGAGAGAGGGGGGAGGGAAGGTGAAAGGGCAAAGAAAAAAGAAGAGAGATTTAAAAATGGATGCGACATTCTGTAAACTTGAATATGTTTCAGATTTGATAAAATTAGCTCTGTGCTGCAAAAGATCATCTATGTTTAATGTATGTAAATGTGGAGGAAATGTTCAATGTACCAAATCTGCTATAGGGGAAAAAAGAGGTTAAGTTTAAACTTGCTTTTCTAAAAAAAAAAAAAAAATGTCTTGAATATGAAATCAGAGAACTAATAATTGGGTTTCTTTTTTTCTTTTTTGACTTTTTAAATTAATCAATCAATTTTAAGTTTTCAGCATTCATTTCCACAAGATTATGAGTTCCAAACTTTCTCCCCATCTTTTCCCTCCCCCCACCCAAGACCCTGTGCATTCTGATTACCCCTTTCCCCAATATGCCTTCCCTTCTATTACACCTCTCCTTTCCCTTATCCCCATCTTCTCTTTTTTCTTGTAAAGCAAGATAGATTTCTATACTCCATTGCATGTATTTCTTATTTCCCCATTGTATGCAAAAACAATTCTCAACATTTGTTCCTAAAACTCTGAGTTCCAACTTCTCTCCCTTCTTCCCTGCCCATCCCCACTGAGAAGGTAAGCCATTCAATATAGGTTATATATGTGCAGTTATGCAAGACTTTCATAATAGTCATGTTGTGACAGATTAACTATATTTTCCTCCATCCTATCCTGCCCCCCATTTATTCTATTATCTTTTAGGACTAATAATTTCTTACTAGTTCTTCTACTTGTGTTCATCCTTGGCTAAGTCCCAAACAGGATGGCGAAAAGCTTTTAGTTCACGTTATATAAAAATATGTTGAAAGAAGCAATGATATTAAGTCTGGAGACTTAATAGGTCTGATGTGGAAGGTGGAGAGAAAAGGCAGGCAGAATGAATGCCATATTCAATTATTTGAAGGGTTTTTATATGGAAGAGCAGTTAACTTGTTTAGTTTGTCCTGAGATAAAACCAGGAAGACTAACTAAAAGGCGTAAAGAGGCAAATTAAGTTTTGACATATGAGAGCAGTCCAAAAACAGAATAAGTTGCCTTGGGAGGTATTGGGTTCCCCCTTATTGAAGGTCTTCAAGCAATGATAGAGTAGGGATTCATTTTAGTTATGAGTTAGATTAGATGGCTTCCTAAGTCACTTCCAAATATCTATGATGTTGTAAATTTTCTGGACTTTAATTTTTTCATCAATGAATTAAGGACATTATATTGCTCAATATCTAAAACATCTTTCAGTTCTAAATCAGTAATCCTAGCCTATAAAGTAGACTTTATACATATACCCCCTTCTCTTTTCTGATCCTATCACCACCATGGTGTAGGTCTTCATCACTTCAAGGATAGATTATTTAATATAATAGCCTTTTGGCTTGTCTGTCTGCCACAAATCTCTCTCCACTTCAGTCCATTCTATACAGTTATTAAAATGATCTTCCCAAAGCCCAGGTATGATCATGTCACCTTGTCTACTCAGTAAACTCTAGTGGTTCCTTATCACCACCAGGATCAAATACAAAATCCTTTGTTTGGCATTGAAAGTGCTTCACAATCTTCCTGCTTCTTATATCTTACTTTCCACTCCCCCATGTTCTCTTTGATCCAATAACACTAGCCTCATAGCAGTTACTCATACACGACACTATCTCCCGACTATGGGCATTTTCACGTGCTCTCTCCCATACCTGGAATACTTTCCCCCCCTCATTTCCACTTCTTTACTTACTTCTAATTCCAGCTGAAATTACACATTCTATAGGAAATCTTTTATGGTCCCCTCATTCTTAGTGCCTTTCCTCTGAGATTATCTATAATTTATCTGGTATTAGCTCTGTGCTGCAAAAGATCAGTTATGTTTAATGTCCTTATATCTCCAACACCTATCATGATTCCTGGACATTATATATTCTTTAAAAAATTACTGATGATTACTCAAACGAATTAGCTGAAAAATTCTTCAGCATTTTCTTTGCAAGTTCAAGATCTAATGTACACTACAAAGACCTTGTCCTGGGCTTTCTCATATTCTCTCTCTACACTCTCAGTGATCTCATTCCCCCACCCCTCCCCACTGGATTCAACTATCATATCTGTGTAGATGATTTCCAGCATCTCTTGAGTTTTAGTCATTCATCTCCAACTGCCTACTAAGTATCTCTACTGGGCTACCCTATGGGCACCTTAAATCCAACATGTACACAACAGAACATTGTCTTTTTCCCTTCTAAACTTACACATCCTTCTGACTTTCCTTTTTCTGTTGAAGGTACCACCATCCTGATAGTGATCCAGGTTCACAACTTTAGATTTATCTTTGACTTTATTCTCTATTCTGTCCATATCTAATCAGTTACCATGTCTTTATGATATTATCTTCTCAACATTTCTCAAATCTGTTCCCTCCTCTTTACTCACATAGCTGACACCCTGGTTCAGTCTCTCCTCAATTCTTGTCTGCTTTGACATTTGCATTTACATGACAATAGTCTACTACTGGATCTTTTTGCATACATCTTTCCCCATTTTCATTCCATCTTCCACCAAACTTTCAAAATGATATTCCCAAAGCATAGGTCTGATTACATTGTCCCAAACTCAAGAAGCTCCAGTGGTTCACTATCATCATTAGGATTAAATATAAACTTATCATGTTCCCATGTAGAGAAATTCAATAAGTGGCCCCAGCTATCTTTCCAAGGTGACTAGATCTTGATAGTCCCATCATATATATACAACATCTACATTCCAGTCAGACTGAACTATCATTGCCCTCCCTATGGGCTTCTATAGCACCAAGCAAGTTTGGATCAACAGAAGCACAAAAATACTCAATTCCCATGTTGCAAATAGTGACTAAAAATTCTAATAATTAGTGCTAGAACTAGAGTGGAGCCACAGTCACTTTGCTCCAGGATACCAAATGCAGAAGGTGTAAAATAGACTAGGAGATTTTTCAGCAGCACAGAAATGAAATGTCACATAGGGAGGGCAGCAATAGTTCAGTCTGACTGGAATATAGATGTTGTATGTATGTGATGGTTCTGAGTGTTTTTGTGCTTCTGTTGATCCAAACTTGCTTGGTGCTACAAAAGCCCATCTTTCAACACCATATTCTCCCAATGGTTCTAAGCGATTGTGGATTATGGAGCTCTATGATCTCAAAGGAATCAAACTGCAGGCAACCCCAAACTACAATTTAATGATGTGTGGTCTAGAGCCTATTGTCTCTTATGGCTTTCATCTATGACATAAAAGAAGTCATTATGTATAGACATAATCAGAAAAGTGGTTGATCAGTCACATATTAAGAAACGTGGATTACATATGGACTGATCTAATGTTGCACTGATATTCATGAAAAAATACTAATTTAGAAACAATTTCTACTCTTTTGTTTTGGGTAGATCTTCTATAATGGATTAATAGGGGCAAGAATCCTACAGAATGAGAAGGCATGGATGCTTGGTAATCTTTACCCAATGGAAGAAGTCCACACATGGATGAGGCATTGATCTACTTCAATATTATAGTAAACCTTAATAAACACAGTTGTCAGGTATGCATAAGAAATAGGAAACCAAATGTTGTCTCCTATTCTTCGTTTAAGGAAATGTCATTCTGTGGATCACATTAGTTTTCTTTTAGATGCACAGTAAGTTTCAGTGTAACCATCTTTATGAGATATTTACACACAAAACTTCAAAACATAAGAACCTCAAAATAATAAAGAATGTAACAATCTAAAAATGAGTGAGAAGTAAGAATGCTGCAGAACATTCATGAGAGGTTGCAAAAGTTAATGTATTAGAAGGATTCATATGCATACATATCATGTGAATTAACTCCTTACAACTATTAAATAATGGTACTAAATCTCTTCTCTGAGTCTGGTTATCACTGGATGAGCCAGAAAGTGCCCCTCTTCATGCTTTCAGTTCTAACTTATATATAAACTAGCTGGAACTATGGTATAGTAAAAAAAAAAAAAAATAAAGCGTGAGGTTTGCAGATGGAGAATTTGAGTCTGGAAACCTAGAACCCAGGTTCTATTCCCTTTGTGAATTTGGGCAAGTCATTTTATCTTCCTAAGCCCTATCTGCTAAATGAAAGAATTGGATTAGGTGATCTCAAAACTTCCCTTCCACTATTACCTTATCATTATTTATCTATTTATTATTAAATTATTTGACAAATTATTAATCTACTATGTGTTAGATGCATAGCTTCCCAAAGGAGCTTACATACTAATGACAGAAAACAACACGTAGATGGAACATTTATAATATCTATACAAAAGACTTTTTAGAGGACAGTACCAGCAACTGTGAGTGCAAGGATAGGTATGGGGTCTTGTAGGAGGAAAAACTTGAGCAGAGCTTTGTTATTCTTTATGAAGCTAGGGAGTCTGTGGTGCAAGATGGAGTATGAGTATGTACTGAACATGGGGGGACAGCCTGTGTGAATGGATAGAGATGGATGGTGGAATGTTAAGTACAAGAACCATAAAACAGGCCATGTTGACTAGAACATAGAAGCATGGAGGACACCATAATTAGCCTGAAAAGGTAGATTGGATCTAGATTGTGAAGGGTTTCAAAAGGCAGAGAAATTTGCATTTTCTCCTAGAGATAAGAGGAAGTTGTTGAAGATTCTTGAGAAGGGAATTAATATGGTGAGACTTGTGCTGAAGGACTGGCAATTTGGTAACCATATTGGAGAATAGAACGGAGAGGTGAGAGACTTGAGATGTAACAGGGTCCTGGACTAAGATGGTACCAATGTGATGGGAGAGAAATTGACTGATGTGAGAAGTGTTGTGAAGTTAGAAATGACAAGATTAGAATCTTGGTAGAACTACGATTAACATTTCATACCCAACAGTCTTCCTCTTGATGTCCAATAGAGTTTGGAAGGGATATCAGAGGCCATCTATTCTATCCTCTCTTTCCTTTCCCTTATTTTACAGTTGAGGAAACTGAGACTCAGAGAGTTAAGTGATTTATCCAAGATCACTCAGGTAATATGCAACAAAGATAAGATCTGAAATCAGATCCTCTAATTTCAGAACCATGGTGTTTTCCACTGTATCATGCAGATTCCCCTATCCTAATATTAGCTCTACTTCATTTCTAATTTCATTATGAACTGAACTATTCATGAACTACTTTGTCAACCAGGGAAGTAACTGAATAAGCTGCAAATATCAACTCTACTGCTTATTTTTGTGTGATTCAGGGCAAATCAGTTCATATCTCTGGGCTTCTATTTTGGAATCTGTAAAATGAGGAGGACTGACTAGATAATTATTTTAAAATCTACAGTCCAATGATGCTGACAACATGACTTTTGGAAAGAATCATCCATTCAGTATATCGGTCAGGTACAAATCTGAATAAAAGTAAAACAGTTTGGAGTACAAACTTCTGAGTTCTAAGCACTGTTTGGAACAAAGTGGGACCGTGAGCTCACCATTACTTTTGTAATGCATTAATTGTTTTACTTTCTTCCGTGCTGTACATAACCTAGAGACATACCAAATTCCTGCCCTCAAGGACCTTGTACTCTTTCTTAAAATTTGGAAGCTACATTAGCATTTTAATGATGCAATAATTCTGTGATGCTCTGAGAATTGCATTGCTCAAATGGGTACAACAGCTACATTTTATTGTAATGTACATTCAATGACAATCTGGATTGACATTAACACAACATTTGCCAGTAGGAAGTGGCTATTAACATTGATATATGTGTACAAAAACACCATACTCATACAGAGACCATGTTTCCTTAAAGCAAACATTCCAACGACTGCACTTTTCAGACAGCACCTTGTGTCTCATATTTTTTGGAATTATCTAAGTTTTAGTGCTCAGAATTGCATTAATGTGGCAGAATACAAAGGTAATCCTTGTTTCCAAATAAGAAGAAGTTTAAATCTTGTCTAATGGATAATATCACATTTGAAAGTTCTGATTCAGCATTCTGAAAGCAAACTAACTTAATGCTTTACTCTTTGACAATAATAAGATATTTTCCTTGGAAACACACTGATATGACAAGACCTTTGATTTCACTGTGATAGGGGGCTCCCTATGAGGAATTTCCCCTACCAATACAGATAAGTATCTTCTCTGAAATTTATAAGTTTAGATAGGTGCCCAGACTATTTGAGAGGTTAAAAGACTTCACAGACATTTTTCCAAAGTCATACAGCCAATATATGGTAGAGGGAGAGTTTGGACAGATATCTTCTTGAATCTAAGGCCAGAACTCTAACCACTGTACCATTGCCTTCCTTTATAGAGGGCAGAAATAATTTCCACAGTAATCAAACAATCATTAGTCCACAGGATTGTTTTCTTCCATATACATATAGCCACAAAATCATACAAACCTCCCAATTTATAAACATTCATAATATTAAAACACAACTAACAATTATATATCTTATTGGCTAGAGAGTACTTTCTGAAACATAATTTCATGTAATGTTTACAACAACCCTGCAAGGTTCAGGTACATAGTGTTCTTTCAGTGAAAGAGGATGCTGTAGTTCAGAGAAACTATTTAACTTTCAAAAGGTCATACATTTAGTAGTTGGTAAAGTCAAGATTTGAACCCTGAATTTCTAATTCCAAGTGCAATGCTTTGACACTCCCAACCAACCACACTGGCACATTGCATGAGAAATGCAGGGAGTTGAAAAGCCTTAGCGTCATTTTGCTATAAATTTATTTTACCAAAGTAAAGAAGTAAAGTACAGCAAACTGGTGCTAAGACTTTTGGGACACTATGTATAGGAATGGGTAGGAACTATAATTTCTGTTGTATGGTAAAATCCTGAATGAAGACACTCTGCCCCTCTCCAAACAACAAGCTTGCATCTTCTCTGAAACTTATAGTCTTACATGGTTGCCTAAGGCATTCAGAAGTTAAATGACTTGCCCTGCCTGATGCAATCAGTATATGTCAAAAACAGGACTTGAACCCGTATCTTCCTGACTGAAATCAGCTCTCTGTCCTCTTCATGGCTGCCTCTGTCTCTGTCTGTCTGTCTGTCTGTCTCTCTCTCTCACACACACACACATACACACACACACACACACACGTGTGCACATACCCCCCCACACACACTCGTATTTTTTTCTTTAGAAAAATATATTATCATATACATCATGTACACAAGCATTTTAAATGGATATTTTATATGAACATTTGTTACCAATAGATTACAGAAGGAAATCAAATGAAGTAAGAAAATAAAATTAACAGTCATTCCCCATCCCATCCTCATGGGAAGTAGCACTCATACCTGATTTTCTGTCTATAGGGTGTAGCTCAGGTTACAGACAATGGCAGCAGCAGGGCAGCTCCTGTTTATTTCGAAGGGTTACCTCTGCAGCCAAATCCTCCAGCCCCCTGACACCACCTTCCATTTCAATGGACTTCTTTTTGTTTGTTGTTTCTCTGCTCATCTTTCTTATTCTTGTGAGCTTTGATGTCTCTAATCCTACTGATCCAAGCAGGTGACCAAACTTTCATCCATAATCTGTAGCATTCAAATTAAAGGAATGGTTTATAGATTCTGGGATTTTCTGCGCACCTCGGGTAAATCCCTCTCAGGCCCCTCATGAATGGATAAACCCAAGAGCAGAGTGTGAAGTTAAATTGATCCCAATCAATGTGCCATATAAAATCAGATTGTTTCCACTGCAAGTCAACAAACAAATGAACTCTTTTTCTTTCTTTCTTTCTTTCTTTCTTTCTTTCTTTCTTTCTTTCTTTCTTTCTTTCTTTCTTTCTTTCTTCCTTCCTTCCTTCCTTCCTTCCTTCCTTCCTTCCTTCCTTCCTTCCTTCCTTTCTTTCTTTCTTTCTTTCTTTCTTTCTTTCTTTCTTTCTTTCTTTCTTTCTTTCTTCCTTTCCCCTTCCCTTGCTCCCTCCTTCCTTTCCTTTCTTTCTTCCTTTTTTCTTTTTTCTCTCTCCCTTTCATCCTTACTTTTTTCTGTCTTCTTTCCTTCTTTTATCCTCCTTCCATCTTTCCTTTGTTTCTTTCCATCAATATTCCTTCTTTCCCTTTTTTATTTTTTCCCTCATTTGCTTTTTTTAACTGCTTTCTTCCTCTGTTTAATCATCCTTTCATCCTTCATACCTTTTTCCTTCTTTCTTTCCTTTTCTCATAACTTTAGGCTGAAATGCTATTTCCATCATAAAATATGACTGAAAATTAAAATATTATTATTGTTAAAGAAACATTAAGCTTTTACCATGTTCCAGACTCTGTGCTAAAATGCTAAGGATACAATGCAACACAAACGCATGGTTACTGCACTTTAGGATCTCACTTTCTAATGGGTAGACAATATGCATCAATGACTAAATTAATGAAGCATGTATTAAGCTCTTACTATGTGCACACTAGTATATAAATGACTAGGTACACATAAAGGTAAATGGAAGACCATGTCTGAAGGGATAGCACTAGCACATGGGGTTACTAGGAAATGTGTTCTTCAGTACTTGGGATTGCAGTTGTGCCTTGAAGGAAGCTGCAGAAACTGGGAAGTAAGAGTTGAGGGCGTACAGCCTAACATCCTTCATTAAGTATGATACCATCTTTACTTTTCCACAAAATCCATTTTCATATCTTTCCCTTCTATTGAACACTTCTGAAACACACATGCCCAGGTTTGTGTTACACTAAGAACAAATATGATCATTTTCACAGGAAAGTTGTATACATCTTTAAAGAAAACAGATAGGATGGAAATAAGTTCTCTTTCTCCCAGTCACATTAAACAAAAAGGTTAAGCCCCTACTGACAGGAAAGATGTATTTGCAAGTGATTAGTTATATTTCTATCATAGTGCTTGCCTGTGTTCTTCGTTTGATGTTTAAACAAAGCTCGTGAACATGCTGGGTTGTATTCTCTGATGTTGATTTATAGGTAGAACTGAATTCTAAACACTAAGTCGGTAGGCAGGCTTTAATAAAAGGCACAGACTTTCTTCCCGCTGGTTAGTGTGTGAGGGAGCTATATTGTTTTAGGGCCTCAATCTGTCAAGAGCAGGTGTATAATAGGGGAGTCCTTCAGGCACAAAGACCTCAGCTATCCACAGAGGGCTAGCTGCATTTTGCTATATCCGAGGCCAACTTGTATTCAAACACCTATAATAAGAGATGGACAGGGGTAGATTTGATTTTAAAATATTTTTACTAAATGATGATACAGACCCATAATTTGGGCTAGATAGAGCCACAAGGTGCTACAAAAAGGCATTGTGAGACTAGGACTTTCCATGGAAAGTGTTAGAAGGAATACTAGTAAATGAGATTCAAACTAGGAGAGTCTAATACACATCAGAAAGAACAGTTTAATAAGTCCTCATCCATGCTGATCTAATGGTTTGCTGGTTGACATATCTCAGTGAGTCAGTGGGTAGAAATCTAGGCATCATTGTGCCTGACCAGAGAACAAAACTAGTTGAAGATAAAGCAACAGAGATGTTGGACTAAATTAGGAGAGGCATCCACATCTGGCAAAACCCAGGGAAGCATATATTGCTATTATCATCATGTAAGTATGATAAATGGCCTTCCTTAACATTTAACTGTGGGTGCATCAGCTCACAGGAAATGGATCAGGCTGTGTATCCATGATACCCAGTAACCACATAAAGAAATAGCCAGGCATCAAGATTTTGCCATATAAGTGTCTGCCAGATATTTTCACTTTTAGTCTAAATTGTTGGCACTTAAATGCACTGATATGAATGATTTTTTTTCCTTCTCAACTCATTGTAAAATAGGGATAATAAGAGTACCCTCCTCACCAGGGTTGTTGTAAAGATCAAATTAGAAAATATACAAAAAGAGCTTTGATAACCTTAAGCACTCAGCCAGTATCAGTTATTATTTTTGAAGCCCCTCCAATATCCTAAACTCCATGAGAATCGAAGCAGTCATAAATTCTGAGAAGTTTCAGTGTTTCCACCAAACTAAATTTAGCTGGATATATGTGCGTATATACACATTTGTATACATATCATTTCTTTATATATAAACATATACATAGATATACATATACCAATATATGTGTATATACATTTATACTTACATAAACATATACTTAGTAATGACCTGTTATCCTTTCCTGTTCATCTCCATTCCCCATCCTCATCATGTCAATAGGTTACAAGAACATATATTATTTGCCTGTTGCCAATATATTGATAATTCCCACAGAAAGTTTCCCTTGAAAATGAAGATCAAAATGGAATATAAATGAGTAGCTTAAATTTCTTTTATTCTTGCTTATTGGTTAGTACCAGACCCAGGACTTCTTGATTTTTAGCCTTCAGCATGTGGCTGCAACATTATTATTTTTTTTCAGTTAGTGGCATGTCTATGAAGGGAAGACTTTCCTGACTGTCAACAAAGCAAAGTCTCTCTTCATTTCTATTTTCAAAATTTTAAGAACTGGGACTAGACAACAAATCACTGTTTTTCTGACAGCTTAATCATTGGTAATAATTTGTTCTCTTTTTTTGGTGTGTTATTATTGTTAATTTGTTAGAAGGCTGGGAGACTTCACTTCTAAAATTAAATTAATTTTCATTAATTATTAGTAAACATTTATTAAGCATTTGCAACTTGCCAATGATCACGCTATTAGGGGAGACAATATAAGCAGCATAAATATTTATAAGGACATAGAAGATATGTTCAGAGTAGGTAGAATATAGCCTTATGGGGGAGAGTAAATTTATTAAAAATAATAAAATTCTAGTAAATAGAGGAGGCAGAAAGGCGATATTTGACCTAAAAACTGAAGGAAGTCAGGGATTCTGAAGAGGCAGAAATGAGAATGGAAAGCATTTCAGGGAGGGGGACAACTGTGTAAAGGCAGATGTGAGAATCATCATGTATATGAGGACCATTAAGTAGTCTAGTAGAGCTGTAGGGAGTAGAGAAATGCATAAAAAGACAGGAAGGATAGGGGGTGACTAGATTTTAAAGAGCTTGAAGTGTCAAATGAACCACTTTATAACTGACCCTTGAAGTATTAGGGGACTACTGAAATTCATTGAGTGTATGTTGGTGGAGATAGGAGGAATCAAAGCCATACATTAAGGAAGTCACTTTTCTGACTGTATGATGGAGTGACTGAAAGGCAAAGACATTTTGGCAGATCAATTAGATGGTTACTTCAGTGGTCCAGATGAGAAAAGTGAGGGAGGGCCTAAAGTAGGAAGGTGACTCGGAGTGGAGTCTTACATGAGAAATGTTGCAGAGGTAGAAATGGCAAAATTTGGCAAAAAGTTTCGCTTCATAGAGTGAGTAACAGGCTCTTGTGCATTCAGGATACCAAGAAAAAAAGAGGATGACATATATTCTATCCCATTTCCTCTTTTTTTCTCTTCTAGATCCCCTTACTGAGAATCCAGAAGCTGTCCTAATTTGTCTTTAGACTTTAAAGTTATCGTAAAATGTATCCACATGGGCATGAATTTTCACAATCTCCTCAATGCTCAATATCTTAGATGAGCAGTTCAACGAAGTGTGTACATGTAAAACGGTCTTGAATAATAAAGTCATTTAGAAGATTCATTAATACACAAGTAGATGTTACTTTATGTATATGCACTGTTTAATGCAAACATTTCTATCTGCAATTGAACTTTGCTATACATGGATATTGCACTTCTAGTTACATGACCCACAAAACACATAGCTAACTTAACAGTGATTCATCTGACAAAGCCTCTTAGGATATGGGCAAGTATTTTGCATACTTAATATGCTGGGTTATAATGTTTTAGCCAATACAAGTCGAACCCTATAATTTTATAGCTGGAAAAACAGTTATTGTTGTTAGTCATGTTTGCCTTGTCATAACCCTGCTTGGTGTTTTCTTGGCAAAGATATTGGAGTGGTTTGCCATTTCCTTCCCCAGCTCATTTTGCAGATGATGAAACTGAAGCAGTGTTAAGTCACTTTCCTAGGGCCACATAGCTAGCAAGTCACTGAGGTCAGAACTGAATTTGGGAATATAAGTCTTCCTGACCTCAGGTCCAGAACTCTCTCCACTGTGCCACCTAAGTGACCTAAGCAAAGCTACTTAACTAGATAGTAGCCACAATGAGAGGTTTAGTTTCGAATGGACAGAATTCTGTGCATGTGGGTCAGTCTGTACAAAAGCACAGTTAAGGTAAAAAAGAAGTATGCTAATAAGGCTGGACCATAGGGTATGTGGATTGAAGTAAAGTATAAGAAGATTGGAAAAGTCAGAAGGGATGAGGTTATAAAGAGCTTTATTCACCATGCAAAGTAATTTCTAATTAAACCGAGAGGTAATTGGGAAGCAATGGAATTTGAGTAGGGGAGAAATACAGAAAAACCTAGGTTCTAGGAAAATCACTTTCATAGTGTTGTGCAAAGGATTTCTTTTATTAGATCTCTAATTTTGAAAGCTTTTCAATCCATATATTTGGTAGATTAAAAAGTTCTATATTTCCACATCTATTTAAAATATTTTTGAAGTTTTGTTTTGTTTTTTTTTTCGATGGATCAATGTCAAAACCTGGAAGTTATGGACAATATTTCTATTTATAATGATGATCCAAATTCAGTACACTATATTTGTCATCCATTAACTTATAAAGGATAATGAGTTTCCAGTGTATAATCAGTCACTTAATCATGCTTTTCTAGTATCATGTACTTTGTACTTGTACCTTGAAATAAGAGTTGGCACAGTTTCTTCTATTTAGTTTCTCATTGTATATTGATTAATAGCTATTGTTATTATTATAATTTTTATTATTAATAAAAATACATGGTATTAATATAGGCCTTAAATATGTTTTCAAAACATCTTTTTCTACATTATTTCAAATCGTGTGTGTGTATGTGAGAGAGCCTGTGTGTGATCCTAAACAGACAAATAGGATTTTTGGACTAGACCAACATTTTGTCCTCCTTGCCAAACTGACCTCCTTGCCAAATGGTCATTGGCATAAGCAAAATCTGTGTTGAAAATCTTTTAATCTGATCTCATGTGCAAGCCCTAGCCCCAATCTTTGGCTGATGATTAGTTTGTTTTGACTAAGCCATTCACCCTGGAACTTCTCTCAGCACCTGGAATTTTCTCACCCTGGAATATCTCTTTGCCTTCTTGGGCCTTTCTCCCATTGGTGAGTTCCCTTCCTAAAAATGGAGGCCCGCATTTTTGAGATGGCCTCAGACTTGCCATGTTTCATTCCATTCCTGGTTGTGCTTCTGACTCTTTGGACCTTGCCACCTCACCCCTCACAACCTTTTTCAGTTCCCTTGTATGTGTAATCTTCCCCTGGTGGAATAAATATTATCAATTAATATATACTTATTCATTATTAATTAATTAGAATTTATTAAACTCCTTGAAAGGACAGTATTTCTTTTTTGCTATTATTTAAACCCCCAGTGCTTAGCACTGTGCCTGGCACATATGGATAACTTTATAAATATTTTTTATTTAAATATCTGCCTGGTAGTTCTAACCAACATGTTATAATGAAGTTGGAATGGATAACAGAACAAGTAGACAGGGTGTAAATCTTTTTTAGTTTACTCCCCACCATTTTCATACAGCTCCCTAGAAACATTATACCATAGTGGTATTTTTATTAAGGTTGCCCAGGGGAATAGAAGTACTCATTTCTCAGAGCCACAGAAAAGTGACAATCTCAAACACTTTAGTTTATAAACAACAATGTACGTGTCTATTTTTAAAGCTTTCCTATTTAATGTTTCAATTAAGCCACTTAATTTCATAACAAAGTATGCCTTAGGGTCCTTTATTAACTAAAGTGTTCCCTACTTACTCCTAACTCCAAGATTTATTCTGGATGCCAGGTGATTTAGAAACCCCATATCTTGAATTAGTCTTCTCTCGAACATCCCTCAATCTGACATTACTAGGGTGATATTTTCCCCCACGGTAATTTGGATATGGGAGATCTAAAAGTCTGCTTGTATTAAACTAGTTAGAGGAATGGACTTCAGACTTCTAAAATTCTGCAAAGAAATCAAATCAGGAATGGGGAAAAATAATGAGAAAGTCAGGATGCCTTAGTGAGCAGCCAGAGTCGTTTTATGAGGAGGTTTCCCTCAAGCAACCAAACCGAGCCCAAACAAGCCTATTTCTCTGAAACTTTCTCTTCTCGCCATTCTGTCGCAAAATACATTGTAATAATATCATAAAACAGCTTGAGACGAAGAAGGATTCTGATTGACTGTTCAACATTCCAAAAGGGTAGATTAATATCTGTGAATCCCACAGCTGAAGCATTTTAATGCAAACTTGCAGTTTGAAGGAATTGAAACAGTCCGCCAAAATCATTTATTTATATATAGAAAATAGGGTGGGGGGAATAGACATTTCATAATAGCAATGATTCCAAGGGATGCTGTTATCATGAGATAATCACATCCCATGGGCATAGCAGCACTCGACTGTGTCCCCCTGCCTTGCATTGCTCCAGAGGACTGATTATCTCATGATAATAACCCTTATCGTGCTTTCGTGGGTAACAAAAAATATATATATATACTTTCTTCCAAGTTCTTTGGGCATCATCTAACTTTGTTTTCACCTTTGAGTTTTGGTCACATGCGACTTTACTCCTTGGAAGAAAAAAGTTATACTATTCACTTAGTGCTTTTCTCTTTCAGAAAAGTGCAAAGGGATATTGTGGCTCTATTGATCTTACCGTAAAAAAGCAGAATTTCAGACAAGCACAGGTCTCCTGAGGCCTGTGCATGGAACATCCATACCCACAGCGACATTTTCTAAGACATCTAGGCTGGCTGACCAGCTAATCCATTTTGGAGAAATATATATTGTGTAGCATAAAAAAAAAAAAAAAAGAGAGAAACAACACACACACACACACATACATATACATATTATATATATTTGCCAACCAGTCAATTTGTATTTTCTATACACACATACATATGTATATATGTATACACTATATGTACATAATATGTAATATAAAATTCATGCACACATTTGTATATACAACTACATATACTTAAGTCTATATGTCTCTCTGTATTTGTCTCTCTGTCTCTCTGTCTCTGCCTCTCTCTCACTGTCTCTGTCAGTCTCTGTCTCTCTCTCCTATATTCAGAGGCTAAGTGCTATCATGTCCAAAAACCTTAGCAACACTTTTCATTGCCAACATCAACCCTATGCTATTCAAAACATGGTATGAACCAATTTAAGACAACTTCCTCCCAAGTTGCCATCACTCTGCCCAAATGCCAGCAATTTCTTCAACAAATCGAACCCATATTGGAGCTACTATAGCTGGAGTATAATTATGTCTCTGAAGGCATAATAGGAAAGAAATGTTGAAAGGCACTAGCAGAAAAGCGTGGAGGAATAAAACATAGCAAGCAAAAGACTTGAAGTTGGAGATAAAGACTTCTTAAAGAAAAGGATAAAGAAAGGGCAACATGGTGGATAAGGGAACAGTCAGTGCAGGAAGACCGGAGTCCAAATCCTGCTTTTCATGCTTCCTGGCCATGTAACCTTTGACAAGCATACATAATCTCTCAGGGTCCTATGCAAATCTCCAAAGCTATGAATTAGTTTCATAGGAATTACAAATCTCTTTTAGTGGACAGAATTCCACAATCATGAAATCACAGGTTTACTTCAAGGCACGGAAAAAAAATTAGCTAACTGACATATTATATAAATCAAATGGTTGTCAGACCATGCTCCAGGCAGCCTCATGTTATAAGAAATGTGAAACAAGTTGGGAGAAAATGTCTATGCCAGTAAAACTAAACTATACACACATATGCATAAATACGCATGAGCGTAGAACACATACACACAGACTTGGTACATACAATAACTTTTCAGGATTCAATTGAGTTTTATTTCCTCTATTTTCTTTCCAAATTTCCCAAACCTTACCTTAACTCAAAACACAACAGTATTTATTGCATGCGCTGAGGTTCCTAAGACCAGAAATTATCAATTATATTAATATGTTTGATGCTAGAAAGACTTTTATGCTCAAATATATTTGTAAAAAAACGTAATAAGTCTTCCATGAAGGATTCTGATATACTGGAAGCTTTCCTCTTATTTTTTTTTAATATCTTTGTGGTACTTTGGAGCTGTCTGAATTTTTAAAGGCCATGCTAGCTGAAAGCAGCCTTCAAGTGTGGTCTTTTGTTATTGTCAGATGTTTTTCAATTATGCCTGAAACTTCATGACCCCATTTGGGGTTTTCTTGGCAAGGGATACTGGAGTGGTTTGCCATTTCCTTCTCTAGATCATGAGGAAACCAGGATCACACAGCTAGTAAGTGTCTGAGGCCAGATCTGAACTCATGAGAATGAGTTTTCCTGACTCTAGGCCCACTTCTCTATTCAATGCCACCTAGATGTACCAATTATGGTCTTAGTTGTACTGTATTTCTTCTTCTCAAGAATCAGTTTGCTAAGAAGGAAAAGCTCATCACTAGAAAGCTGACCACCAAGTGTTCTCTTTTTTTCTTGGTCCACAGGCACTCATGAAATTGACAACAAAACAGAGCTTTTATGATATTTAAACATGCATTTTAATTTTTCATGTCTGTTTCTTATGTAATCAAAATGCAGTAGTTGTTAGAATGCTTGACTTGCAATAAAGATCAATCTGTCTTAAAATCACACAGTTCCTACTTAGTAGTTGCGTGTATCTGTAAAATGGAGACATAATAGTAACCCCTATATTACAGGGTTATTGTGAAGAGGAGAAGAGAGAGGAAAATAGAGACAGAAATAGAGATGGCTTTATATATATATATATATATATGTATATATAAATATATTTACACACAAAATATATATACACATATGCATATATATACACATATACATGTGTGTATGTATGTGTATACACACACATATACAAATATACACATACATACCTATACCTATATACGCATACATACATACACACATGTAGTGCTTTCCAAATTTTAAAGTGTTACATAGTTGTATAAATGTGAGCTATTACTATCATTATGTATCCTTTTATAGGCAGGGTACCTTGGATATTTGCTACGTTGCTTCATGGATTTTATTTCAATGAAACAAATCTATTCTGAAGGCATTCCTTTCAATTTTCTCCAAATGTACTTATAAAAAAAATGTTACTCTCCAGTTGACATTTGTGTGTATGTGTAATACACACATATATACATGTACTGCATGTACACATACATTAAATCTAGAAACATCTTCAAGATTCATTTCCCTTAAAAATAGGAATATTTGACAGGAAAGTATAAATGACATTAGCATGACCTCTGTAAACAAGTTGAAGAATTATTGTTGTTGTTTACATTACAATTACTCGAATTCAATACAGTTAAGGGCAAGTACTTAGGCAGAAGCTTTGAAAAATGATGTTCATATATGTAGTTTTACAGGTGAGGAATGACTTTAGGGGAAAAGTGTTTTATTCTTAAGAAGCACAGATGTAAAACTTGAAGGGGACCTCATTGTTTATCAAGTATAACTTCCTATTTAATAGATGAGGAAATTAATTACATATATACATATACATATGTGTGTGCATGTGAGAGAGAGAGAGAGAGAAAGAGAGAGAGAGAGAGAAAGAGAGAGAGAGAGAGAGAGAGAGAGAGAGAGAGAGAGAGAGAGAGAGAGAGAGAGAGAGAGAGAGAGAGAGAGACGGGCTTGCTATGTGCTAGGCACTATGCTAAGCACTTTATAACTATTATCTCCTTTGATCTCAACAACTATTATTATTATCCCCATTTTACAGATGAAGAGATTGAGTCAAACAAAGGTTAAAGTAACTTTGCTAAGGTCACAGACCTAGGAAATATCTGAGGTTATATTTGAACTCAAGTCTTCTTGACTCCAAGTTCAGTGCCCTATCCACTGCATTTCTTAGATGTCCTTAACTTGAGGCTTTTGACAAGATTTTATTGTTCGCTAATATAAAGATGGAGGAAATGATTACTTTAGGCACATTTTGAAGGATAAATAAGCTCTATCAATAATGTGTTTCAGACTTTTTCCATCTTTTATTTACTTAAGGTAAGGTCTCCTTTAATGTGCCTTGTGAGTGTGGTCCTAAGGACACTTGTGCAAGGAAGAGATTCAGTTTTTTATCATCAGCAAAATTGGTTAGTTAGTTCTTATTAAATTAGTCAAAAAACGATCTGTTTACATATGTTACTCCTGCTTCAAGTGACTATATCATAGGTTGATATTGTTAACATAACTTTTAGATGCAGACAGAATGTGGAAAAAATGACATTTGGTGTTGGCAGTTGCGAGTGACAGTTGAGAAATATCTTTATGTGAAGAAGCTCTCCCTCTGGAACCATGGGGAAGCTAGAAGGGGGAAGGGGGAGATGAGTTATCTATGATCCAGGAGGATCTATGAAGAATTTGTATTATGAGTGTCTTTCCCAAGGGAGGCATGGAAAAAGAGTGTGGTTTTTTACATTTTTCATCTCTGAGGATCTACTTGATAAGGTGGAGAGAACTGGAAGTGTTAGGATGAGAAAAGTTAAAGAGATGTTTCTTGTCAATCTTGAAGGGAAGTAGAAGATAGCATAAAATAAAAGAATTCAAGAGATACCATTTTCTTAAAAATGATTTTCAACATTGTCTTCTGAAAAGGTTTTAAGAAAAGACATTTAATTAGCATCTTTAAAGATACTGATTGGAATAGCACTGAATTTCCAGAGAAAAGGATCAACTGGATATTTTAAGGGGCTGAAATAAATATTTTTGGTGATATCGGTCAGAGTCAAAAAAAATTTTCTCTATCTCTGCTTGTTCCTTCTCTTTTATTATGGTTGTAGTATTGTTCTCATATGTTATTGAATTTTATATATTTTAAAATGTTAATATTTATATAATATTTATAATCACTGAAGAGAGGGTCAGTCACTTAATGATGCCAAATTTACATGGGGCTATATGAATTAATTTAGGTCCTTTATTTCTCCCAATGGGTAAAGGTTTAAGGAGATGGAGAGGACACATGACAGTGAGACATCATTACCTCACACTCCAGTATTTGGGGGAATCCTGGTCAGAAAAGGACATCTGAATTAGATTCATTTTTAATCTGATGATTTGTTTAGTCTCATAGACCTTCCAGGACTCTGGAATGTAATCAAATTGGCCTTCATCTTCCACCTCCACACCTTTTCACGGGCAATCACTTATGCCTAGAATGTATTCTTTTCTCACCTCTTTCTCACGGAACTCCTTTATGCCTTCTAGTCACAATTTAAGAACCTCTTTCTACAGAATCTTTTCTTGACTCTCTTACCCCAAATTTCTTACATAGGTATGCTGTACATAGGTACGTATGTACTTGTCTCCTGTTTGAATGTTTCCTTTTTGAAAACAAGAATTATTACATTCTTTGCATGCACTTCTATCAGTACCTGGAATAGAACTTGGCACGTACTAAGAACTTAATAGATACTTGTTGACTGATTAATTGATTGATTGATAGATTGTGTACAAATCATGTCCCACAACTATTTGAAAAAAAGAAAAATTCAAACAAAAGTATTTTATATTTTCTTCTGTACTGTCCACAGTGCTCAGTGACTGAATTTATGTCATATCTATAACAGCAAAAAAACAATAGATTTTTTTCAGTCAACTTAAAACTCTTTATAGGTAGAACCGAGGCATTTCATTTGGTTTTAGATCAATTCTTATGTGAATTATAGGATATATGTTTGAAATGAACCTTGAACATAGTTTCCACCAACTCTCTTATTATATAGATGAGGAAACCTTGGGACTGGAGAGGCCATGTGAGTTGCACAAGGTAACAAAGACAATTAACATTAAGACCTTATTCTGTGGCAAGAGCTAGGTTAATAAAAAAAAAAGATGAAAAAAGTAGACTTGAGCTGATCCAACCATCCTGGAGAGCAATTTGGAACTATGTCTGAAGGGCTAGAAAAATATGCATACCCTTTGACCCAACAATGCCGCTTCTAAGGCTGTATCTCAAAGAGATTATAAAAACGGGAAAAGGACCCACATGTACAAAAATATTTATAGCAATTCTTTTTGTGGTGGCCAAGAACTGGAAATCAAGGGGATGCCCATCAATTGGGGAATGACTGAACAAGTTGTGTTACATGAATGTAATGGAATATTATTGTGCTATAAGAAATGATGAAGAGGCAGACTTCAGAAAAACCTGAAAAAAGACTTCTATGAACTGATGCTGAGTGAAGTGAGCAGAACCAGGAGAACATTATACACAGTAAGAGCCGTAGTGTGTGAAGACTGTTTTTGATAGATTTAGCCCTTCACAGCAAGGCAAGGACCTAAAACATTTCTAAAGGGCTCATAATGCCAGATTCCATCCACATCCAGAGAAAGAACTATGGAATCAGAGCACAGAATGAAGCAGACTATTTTCTCTTTTGTTTTTTTCATGGTTTCTCCCATTTGTTTTAATTCTTCTGTGCAACATGACTAATGTGAAAATGTGTTTAATAGGAATGTATGTGTAGAATAAGATTGTATGCCATCTTGGGAAGGGAAGGGGGAGGGAGGAGGAGAAAATTTGGAGTTTATGGAAGTGATTGTTGGAAACTGAAAACAAATTAATAAATTTGGAAAAAAGTAAAAGACTTTTAAAGAGAACTCACAAGGCAACCACTCAGAAGTGAAAAGAAATGACACAAGGAAATTCTCAAGGTCTCTCAGAATAACTTTGAAATCAACTGTGAGGAATGGAAGATATTGGCACAGGATCACACAGCAGGGTGTGCCTACATTAAAGAAGGCATTGTGCTCTATCAGCAAAGAAGAGTTACAGTATTTCAAAAGAAACTTGAGATGTGCAAATTTAGAGAAATTTCCACTTCACATGCTCATATAGACTATAAATGTGCCCAATCTCTGATAGAGGTCTAATCAGCCATGGCCAGAAACACTGTCCCTTGACCCCAACCTGTCATTTTGTTCTTCTTTGAGCAGGAAGGACAACTAACTAATATTGTTACCTTCATTATTTAATTTACATGCAGAGTACATCATACTAAATGATAAGTTGGACAAATCAAAAGCCTAAATTAAGTTTGCCAGGAGAGATAGCAACAATCTCAGACATGCAAACAATAACACTTCGATGGTAGAAAGTGAAGAATTAAGATACCTTTTGATGAGAGTGAAAAGTAGATGTAAATGTTGGCTTGAAGCTTAATACTAAACAAACAAAAGCAAGATCTTGGCAACTGGTCCCATTACTTTCTGGCAAATATAGGGAGAAGAAATGAAAGCAGTGTTGGGCTCTATGTTACTGGGCTCAAAGATCACTAAAGACCACAACTGCCACCATGAAATTAAGACTCCTTCTCCTTGAAAGGAAATCTTTGGCAAATCTGTACAGCATACTAAAAAGTAGAGACATCACCTTACTGACAGAGGTTAATATAGTCAAAGCTATGTTTTATTTTGTTTTTGTTTTCCAGTTTTGGTATGGTTGTAGCTGTGAGAGTTGAATTAGAAGGAAAACCAAGCACCACAGAATTGATGCTTTCAAATACTGGTGCTAGAGCAGACTTTTGAGACTACTTTGGTCAACAAGGAGATCAAACAAGTCCATACTTAAAGAAATTATTTCAGACTGCTCAGTGTAAGGACAGATACTGAAACTGAATTCTAAATACTTTGGCTACATAATGTGAAGACAGGATTCACTAGAAAAGACCTTGATGCTGGGAAAGACTGAAGACAAAAGGAAAAGGGAGCATGAGATGGATAGAGAGTGCCAAGGAAAAAACAAGCATGGACTTGAACAGACTTCTAGAGAGAGTGAAAGATAACCAGGACCTGGCGTGATATAGCATGGGGTCACAAAGGGTCAGATATGACTGAACAACTGAACCACAACCAATCTCTTTAATTTTCTTTACAACAAAACAAACAAAAACCTTACAAACCTTTTATCATGAATTCAGTACATATCCAAATATCCTAACCTTTTCTTTACTTTTTGAACTTAGTCAGACTGGAAATAGGGCTTATCTGTATCCTTTTTCTCTTACTTCCTCCTTGATATTTCTTTATTCTTACTAAAAAGTCATATGATTTTCAAGAAGCTTGTGAATGAGAGCAGAGCAAAGATTTTCGTTTCGTGATCTTCATTATGTAGAACATAGCAACAGAATTAATAAATATAAGCTATGAGGATGGAAATGAACAGAAGACAAATGCTCCCTTTCTCCTTGAATTAAAATTTATTTATCTATGCAGATCATAGACATTGGCAAAGGGAAATAGAAACTTGATATTAACTCAAGTTGTAAGCAAAACTAATTTCCCACAAAAAAAAAATAATTGTTTCCTATGAAGTGCTGAGGATTCTGGAGTGAAGGGGAACAGAGGCCAGATTTAGGAAAGTTATCCTAGGAACCCCTAATCTCCAGACCTGCTCTTCATGACTGATTTCGTGCTACCCTTTCCCAGAGTTCTTTCTTGTTTCATGCACTCCCCACTATTCTTGGAATCTTTCTTTCCATTTATCTATCCTATTCTCTCAGTTTAAGAGATGACAGTCTTTTTAGTCTGACACACAAATTGTGCAAACATACTCATGATGATACCCTGTGAGATGTACTAAGGGTGTCTTGGCAACTTTTCAACAGAGGGCTACTATGACAATACCCCTGCCTTCACTTTCTAATCAAGATGATCTCCCATCTTTAGGCTGATAACACCATATTGTTGTCCATTTTTTTTTTTTAGTTCATCTTCCTCCTCACTGAGTGATGGGGAAAATAAATGAATGAATGATAAAAGCATTTATCTAAATTTAGAATTGGGCAAGTGGAAGCTAATGACTATGAAACATTAAAGAATTAATCATACAAATTCAAAAGAATGAAAAAAATGGAAGAAAATGTAAAATACTTCACGGGGGGAAAAATGACCTGTAAAACCAATCCAGTGGAGACAATATCAGAATCCTTGGACTACTTGAAAGCCAAAATCAAAAGGAGGACCTGGAGAGCATCTTTCAAGAAATTTTCAAGGAAAACTGCCTTGATACCCTAGAACCAGAGGGCAAAATAGGCATTGAAAGAATGCACTGATCACCCCAAGAAAGGGATCCCAAAATAAAAACTCCAAGTAACATTATAGTCAAATTTCAGACCTATCATGTCAAGGAAAAAATATCACAAGTAGCTAGAAAGAAACAATTCAAATATCAGGGAATTATAATCAGGATTACACAGGACTTGGCAGGTGTAACATTAAAGGATCTGGTATTTTCACTTATTCCCTCTCACCTCCCCTTTCTTCCCCTCCACTGTAAAAGCTTTTTCTTGCCTCTTTTATGTGAGATAATTTACCCCATTCTACCTTTCCCTTTCTCTTTCTCTCAATAAATTCTCCTCTCACCCTTTAATTTAATTTTTTAGATATCATCCCTTCATATTCAACTCACTCTGTGCCCTGGGTCTATATATATTCCTTCCAACTACCCTAATAATGAGAAAGGTCTCATGAGTTACAAATATCTTCTTTCCATGGAAGAATGTAAACAATTCAACTGTAATAAGTCCCTTATGACCAACAGGTCTGTGAGCTTAATGTTGGCAAGATGCTTTCTTTGTCTGATTGCCCTATAAAATCATATAGGAGGAAAACCATGGAGGAATCCGTGGGGAAAACCACAGGGAACACATAGGGTAATCTGTGTGTGCCCCAACTGGCCCCAATTGAGGCTTGAGGGGATTTAGGGGAGTGCACAAATGTGCCTGGCTCCATTGCGCCGTTGAGACATAGAAGTGGTTGCCCCCCCTTCTCACTGGCCCCTGAGGAAAAGGTGATTAGGGAATGCTATAGCAGCTGGTTCTCCCAGTAACCACTTGTGAAGATTAGAACAAAGTAAGATTATTAACCCCTCCAAAACTGTTTGCTTGTCTGACATCAAGAGTGAACTTGTTAGAGGCTGGAGACTGAAGTCTCCAGTGTCTCCTGTTTGTTTTCTGTGAAACAGAGGGAGGAAGAAGCATTTGGAAATCAAAATCTTGTAAAAATAATGCTAACATTTTTCTTGACATGTACCTGGGGAAAAAGATATTTAAAAAAATAAATAAATCCTTCAATAAATAAAAAAATAGAAATAAAAACATGCATAGTATTGCAAGGCTACCATTATGACTTTAATGCTGCTTTTAGATGAATTTGTATTGTATAATTCACATCTACATACATTTCTTAAGGAAAAAATCTCACATGGATGACACAGTATATAGAAGTCAAGTTATGACATTGTTGATTACTTGCTTTTTAACTGGATATTGATGAAGCGATTGATTGCTAGGGAACTGACAAATGTGTCAATGGACCTTTTTACTGCTTATGAGGGTCTGTGATCGACAGTTTGGAAATGACTGGAGTGCTCGTTTCAGAGTATGTAGAGGCTAATATATATATATATACATACATGCATACATACACATATATGTACATACATCACATATATGTACAATATATGTGTATTTTATATATACACATATATAATACATACATTATATATATTTGTATAAAGAGGCTTTTTGGCACTTTCTAAGATAGGAGTTTTTAATCTGCGGTCCATGGATAGGTTTCGAGGATATGCTGACATTGTATCTTGTTCTGATTCCCCTAATTGCCCTTTCTAGAAAATCTGATTAGTTAGTATAAGGTAACAATAGTTATAAGGTAACAATAGTAGGAAGTAAGATTGCAAAAAGAAAACAGAGAAGGTGCTTATGTACTATCCCATAAATTAAGGGTTCATAAACGTTACTTGCAACTTTCTGATAAATTAGGGCATTATAGGAGTCACTAGCAACAGCCTTATAAATTAACTGAGACCACATCTTGATACTATGTGCTGAATTAGGGAAAATCAGCTAGACCTTAATATAATGGCCTTTTGGTCCCATTCTCAGTCTGTAGGCTACAGATAGGTACCGTAGGTGTATTATATTATCAGTAGTGTTATGCAGATGAACTAAACCAAAGGGGTTGCTGATAAATTTGAAATGATGCTGTGTTAACGAACTGAGTCAAAAGTGTCCTCCACCACCAAAATCCTGTTCAAATGGGACCCCAAATTTCTGCCCCCTGAGCACTCCTCCATCTCTTACTGGTCCATGTTGCCCCAGTGCTCCCAACTCCAATCCAATTCATGGTTATGTTACTATCTGTACCTCTCTCATTCCCAGTTGTCTTCACCATGCTGCTTGCCTGCTCCACCACCCCATCCCATGTCCCCACAGCAACTGCCTCTGTATCATTCTCTGTAATTTATAAAATTGTAATTGAAACATTATTCCCCACTTAACTACAATACTGGTCTTTTTCAGTGAGTATTCAATGAACCAAGCTTTGGTTGCTTTGACCCAATGGGGCCCCCTTGTGGTTCCCTTCCCTTAGTTTATAAATTGGAAGAACAAGGACTGAGATTAAAAACCCTGGCTTCTATCGCAAATAAGCATGCAGTTAGGAATGCCTTGGTAAAAAGTCAGGGTAGGCAGGTGAACTTCACGGCCTCTTTCATGAGGGAATTCCTCATTACTGGATTGCAATAAACCAATCAACAATTCAGAGTCAATGAATTTGGATGAGAATATATGTGTGTGTGTGTGTGTGTGTGTGCGCGCATGTGTGTATGTATATACTGCATACACACATCACTTTATTTGTTCTACTGAAATTTAGCATTTCCTCTATGTAAAAGTAATATTCCAAGTGTTTTGCATAGCTACATATGTAAAGCCTATATTGAATTGCTTGGCTTATCAGTGGGGATGGGTGGGGAGGTGGGAAGAAAAAGTAATTGAAATTCAAAATTTTAAAAGTGAATGTTAAAAATTGTTTTTACATGCAATTGGAAAATAAAACATACAGGCAATGGGGTATAGAAATTTATCTCTCCCTATAAGATAGATAGAGTGAAAGGGGATAAGAGAAAGAAGGGGTATGATAGAAGGGAGGACAGATTGGGGGAAATGGTAATCAGAATGCAGGCTGTTTTGGGGTGGGTGGAGGGGAGAGATGGGGAGAAAATTTACACTTAAAATATTGTGAAAGTGAATGTTGAAAACTAAAAATAAATAAATTTTTTAAGAAATAAAAATAATATTCCAAGAAAAAAGTTGGTTTTACTAAATTTTCAAAGGAGTCCCATAAAGTTTAAGAACACCTACAGTGAGATTTTTTTTTAAGTTTATCCAAAATTTAGGGGAGATTAGGCCTGACAAATAATTGGATGACATATATCCACTTCTCTGTAACTATCAAACATATAATTCAAATATAAGGACCAAGTAAGCAGATAAAGTAATGGAATAGATAGAAAGACTATACAGTTCAGTTCCCCATCACAGCTACCCCATACACTCGAAAATATATCAGAGCAAACTATTAAGGCAATAAGTGAATTTTAGCTCATCTAACAAAACTCAGACCAGGAGGGAATCCATAAGACCTCATGAGAGAGCAAATAGATTTGAATACACTGAAAGTACAGAACTAACTACCCAGAAAAAATAGCAACAGAAGCCAAGTGAATACAAAATAGGGCAAAGTAGCCCTAGACATTCCATATAGAACTAAGAGACTAAGCCAAAATGCAATTTTGGGAAATAAAGCTAGAAGAATGATTTTAAGAAAATAAATTCCATTATAAAAAGCTATTTTGGTGACAAAGATGTCTAACAAAAACTCAGAAGAAAATGACTTGAAAATATCTATAAGCAATGACATTTTCACCTCTCCGCTCACCCCCAAAATATCTTGGATTTAAAATCAAGTAGAATTCTGGGAAGAAAATTTTGAGAATTAAAATGATTTGAAAAGTTATGAGAGTGAGACTTCCTGGTCATGTGACCCACTGGCTATAAGACTAGGCAATTTTTTTTTTTCTGATTCTCACAATCACTCAAATTTCTCCAAAACAGAAACTGTGTAGCAAAGGCAAAATATCTTTAGGACATTTGCAACCAAAGGAAGGTAAAAACTAAAGGAACTAATGCCTACTTTGAAATCTGTACCACTATATTCACTGCATAACAAGCAATTCAGAATAAGGCTCTGCTAACCATCTTTATCTAGAAACTTTCAATGAAATGAAGTCCCACACTTGACCCCAAGTCAAACTGTAATGAGGGAACTTGTGAAAATGAATAGAACATGGAACCAACACGGTCTTCCTGAATAGTTTAAAAGAGAAATGAGACTTCCAAGAGCCAAGGTGGTGGAGTAAGTAGGAAATTTTCTGAAACCTCCTATATTCACCTCCAAACAAGTATGGTATCTCAAAATGAGCTCTGGAATGGCAGAACCAACAAAAAAGATGGGGTGAAACAATTTTCTAGCTTAATACAACTTGGAAGATTAGCAGGAAAGGTCTGTCTGACTTGGGAAAAAAGAGAGCGCAGGCCAGTGCAGGCCGCATCCTGGCAAACCAGCAGCAGACCCTACCTCAGTAAGCCAGTGGAGGCCCTGAGGCCCTGAGACCTAGCACAGGTCAGTCACAGGGGCACCCCTTCCATGCAGCCCCAGTGCAGGGCCACTCTTCCCCTTTCCCACACCCTTGCAGGCCTTAGTTCCATACGAGGTAAGCTACCAAGCCAGAACTTTGCAGCATCACTCGGTACCAGTCACTCCTCGCCACTTCTGGGGTACAGAATGAAGTTCCCCTGTACTCCTTAGCATGGCACCAAGTGAACAACCTGATGCCAGTACTGAGCCCACCAATGTGCTTCAGCATAGTATTAAGCAAATGACAGACACTAACACCAGTAACCTTCCCCCCACCAATCTCAGTGCAACACCAGGTGAACTGTCAGACACATGTGACCCTACACAGAACTAGCCACACCCCCAACCCCCACCTCAGAGAGCAACACCAAGAGAGCCAACAGATATCTGCAACCCCAGCACAAAATGAGGGTACCCTGTGGGTCTCAGGACAGCACCAACACAGAACTAGACAGAAAGCTAGGACAAAAGAAAACAAGAAGATCAGGACAGTACTCCTTCCACCCCAGGAACAGAATTCAACTTTAAAAGTCATGAAATAGGCTAGAAAAGATGAACAAAAAAAACGAACAAAAAAAAAATAAGAAGAGGAAGAAGCTGACAGTAGAAAGTTATGATGGTGACAGGGGGAGATCATGACACAAACTCAGAACAAGACAACCATGTCAAGATGCCAACATGTAAAATCTCAAAGCAAACTGTCAATTAAACATGGAATGTTATTTTCCAAAAGGCAAAGTTGATGGTATTATAACCAAGAATTACCTTTCCAGTGAAACTGAGCGTAATTCTTTGGGGGAAAAATGGTCATTCAATAGAAGATTTTCAAGTTTTTCTGATGAAAAGACTAGAGCTGAACAAAATAGTTGCTTTACAATTTCAAGACTTGAGAAAAGCAAAAAGGGAAAGAGAAAACATTTGGTATTCAATAAGGCTAACATGGGAAGATGATACTTGTAATTCTTAAGAACTGTATCACTATTGCTGCAGTTAGATGGAGTATACATAGAGAATGTGGGCATAAGATAACTTTGAGAGGATGATATTAAAAAAATAAGGGGTGAAAAAGATTACACTACAAGCAAAAGGAAGGAAGAAGTAGAACAGAGTAAATTATCTCACATAAAGAGGCACAAAAAGACCTATTACAATGAAGGTGAAGAATAAGAAGGAGAGGTAGGCATCACATGAACCTTACCGTCATTAGAATTGAATCATATACACACTCAATTGGGTGCATAAATTTATCTTACCCTACAGGGAAGTTGGAGGGGACAGAGTTTAGTAAAGGGGGGAGGGGGTATGAAATTTTCAAATCAAATGTAGAAAGACGGAAATATTAAACCTATACTTTTTAGATCATAATTCAATAAAAATGACATTCAATAATGACCAATTGAAAGATTGATTAAAATTTTATAATCTAATCTTAAAGAATAAGTCAGTCAAAAACAACATAATTTCATCAAAGAGAAAGACAAAAATGAGACAGCATGCAAAAATCTGTGGGATACAACCAAAGCAGTATGTAAGAAAAATTTATATCTCTAAATGTTTGCATCAAAGAGAGAGAGACAGAGACAGAGAGAGGCTCATGCAACAACTAAAAAAAAAACTAGAAAAAGAACAAATTAAATTCAAAAAATCTCCCATTTAACATCAAAGTGGAAATCCTGAAAACACAAAGGAGGAATTAATAAGTACTTTTGAGCTGATAAATAATATTAGGAACTGATTTTATGAAATATATACATAAACACAAATATATGTATATATACACACACACACACACACACACACACACATATATGTATAATTTGTTAATTTGGTTTATAAAAGAAAAGCAAATTTCCAGGTGAATTCTTCACCAATGAAGAGAAAATTAAAGCAATCATTAGAAAATATTTTGCCCTGTTGTATGCCAATAAATTGGACAGTTGATGTGAAATTGATGAATATTTATGAAAATATAAGTTGCCTAAAATAACAGAAGGAGAAATAGAATATTTAAATATAACCCCATCATAGAACAAGAAATTGAATAAGCCATCAATGAACTCCTTAAGAAAAAAATTTCCAAGGACCAGTTGGGTTCACAAGTGAATTCTACAAAACATTTAAAGAACAATTAATTCCAATGCCATATGAACTATTTGGAAAAATAGGCAAAGGAAGAGTCCTACTAAATTCTTATTATGGTTCGAATGTGATGCTGACACCAAAACCAGGAAGAGCTAAAACAGAGAAAAAAAAAACAAAACTATAGGTCAATTTCCCTAATGAATAGTGGTACAAAAATCTTGAATAAATATAAGTAAGGTGGTTACAACCGTATATCACAAGGATTATACACTATGACTAAGTAGGATTTATATGAGGAATGTAAGTTTTGTTCAATATCAGCAAAACTATTAGCATAAATAACTGTATCTATAAGAAAACCACCAAAATCATATGATTATCTCAATAGATGCAGAAAAAGCTTTTGACAAAATACAGCATTCATTGCTATTAAAAACTCTAGAGAGTATAGGAATAAATGGATCTTTCCTTAAAATAATAAGTAGTATCTATCTAAAACTATCACTAGGCATGATCTCTATTTGGGATAAGCTAGAAGCGTTCCCACTAAGAACAGGAGTGAAGAAAGGATGCACATTATCACCATTTTCATTCAGTATTGTACTACAATTGTTAACTCTATCAATTAGAGTAGAAAAATAAATTAAAGAAATTAGAATACACAATGAACAAACAAAACCATCACTCTTTGCATATGATATGATGATATGCTTAAAGAATCCTAGAGAATTAATTAAAGCAGTACTTGAAATAATTAACAATTTTAGCAAAGTAGCAGGAAGGAAAATAAACCCACATAAATCACCATTATTTCTGTATATTACCAACAAATGCCAGCAGCAAGAGTTAAAAAGAGTAATTCCATTTAAAATAAATGTACACAATATAATGTGCTTGGGAAACTGCTTGCCAAGACAACCCCAGGAACTATAGGAACACAATTACAAAATACTTTTTTATACAAATAATGTCAGATCTAAAAAAATGGAAAAAATAGATTGCTCATGGGTAATATATATTATCAATATAATATATATAAGCCAATATAATAAAAGTTGCAATTTTCTCTAGATTAATTTGCTTATTCAGTACCACATTAATCAACTACAGAAAATATTTTGTAGAGCTAGAGAAAATAATAACAAAATTCATCAGGAAGAACAAAAGATCAAGAATATAAAGAGAATTAATGAAAAAAATGCAAAAGAAGGTGGTCATGTCAGACTATATCTCAAATTATGCTGTAAATCATCAAAACCTGGTACTGACTAAGAAATAGAGCGGTAGATCAGTGGACTAGATTAGGTACATAAGACATGATAGAAAATGACCATACTAAGCTAGTGTTTCATAAACCAAATTTGAAATATGAAACTTCAAAAAAAAAAAAGAATTTTAAAATTGTCTTTTCATTTAACTGGAAAAAATAAAATACTTTTATATTAATTTATTTTTAGTTTTCAACATTTATTTCCACAAGATTTTGAGTTTCAAAGGTTTTCCCCATCTCTCCCCTCCCCTCCTCCAAAGCAACATGCATTCTGATTACTTCTTATCCCAATTTACCCTCCTTTCTATCATCCGCAACATGCACTTCTTGTATCCATTTCCCTTTTCTTTTCCTGTAGGGCAAAATAAATTTCTGTACTCCATTGCCTGTATATCATATTTCCCAGTTGCATGTAAAAACAATTTTTAATAATTGTTTTTAAAACTTTGAATTCTACACTCTCCTTTCCTTCCACCCCACAAACCCTACTGAGAAGGCAAGTAATTCAGTTAAAGTTATACATGTGTAATCAGGCAAAACACAAAACACTTCTATAACAGTCATGTTCTGAAAGACCATGTTTTCTTTCATACTATCCTGTCCCCCCCCAACTTATTCTATTCTCTCCTTTGACCCTGTCCTTCCTCAAAAGTGTTTGCTTCTGACCACCCTCTCCTCCCATTTCCTTCCCTTTTATCATTCCCCCCCCCACTCTTATCCCCTTCTTCCCTACTTTCCCTTAGGGTAAGAGAAAAAAGACAATACATTTTTAAAAAGGAGTTAAATAAGGACTGCGAGAGAAGAATTCATGGCCTCAATAAAAAAAAAAAAAAAAAGACTGGAATCTGTGATGACAGCTCTCACCAAAGAAATAAAAGAGAAGTCAACTAATGAGGAACACAAACACACAGAAGTACAGGAGAATGTAGAATAAGAAAAGCAAAAAAAAAGATAGCAAAGGAAAGAAAACTTCTCAATTCAAGTACAACATATTGATCTTTAAGACAATGCAAAGAAACAACCTAAGGATTACAGATCTTCCTAAAGAAAAAAAAAATACTTATATGCCATAATGCAAAAATTAATACAAGAAAACTGCTCCAAATTTCTGAATACAAGTTGTTTTCCCCCTGAATAAAATAACTGAAAGACATCATAAATTGTGTCCAGGAAAAAAAAAAAAACTCAGTGCTGCAAACATCCAGACACTTAGTTATCAAATTTAACAATTAATTCAGACATTAAAAACTCTGTGACCAGGAGAAAGACTTTTAAATGCTAAGAAAAGGAAATTTGAATAACTCAAGATTATTCTTTACCCACTGGAAAACATAGGAGGGAAAGGAATAATATGTTCAGATGAGCAATGGAATTCAGGATTCACCATAAACAAACAAACAAAAATAATATTCAACAAAAAAAGGATGTTTAAAAATTGTTAGAAAGAAAACCATGGTTGAAGAGATTGCTTGCTTCTCAAAGACTCTAGACAACAGCAATGCAGAAGAAATGAAAAACAAATTCAGTAGCTCAGGTCAGCAACAGCAATAAAGGATAACTGAGAAACTAGTAAGAAACTGATAAATTTTCTAAATGTATGCAAGAAGACAAAAGTAAAAATATAAGTTTGTAGGAGGCAACAGTGAAGAGCCAAGCAAAGGGCTTTATGGACAAAATCTGGAGACATCCTGCTTACCAGTGTATCAGTGTGTGTGTGTGTGTGTGTGTGTGTGTGTGTGTGTGTGTTGTACATGTGTTGATATATGTGTGTTTTATTTTGTCTATGGGATTATATTACTGGCCTGCCTGATGCTCCTCACATATTCTGTGCTTTTACACAAGCTAACCCACATTCACAGAATGGTATACATCTTTAACACTGTCTCCCAGAATCCCTAGACTGATTGAAGTGGGAAGAGATTTGGGACAGAGAGATCAATTAGAATGCTACAGCAAGAGTTAAAAAAGAGAAGTGATGAGGACCTGGGTTAGGGTGAAGACTGCATGAGTGAAGAGGATACATATGGGAGAGATATTGTGGAAACAGAAATAACAAGATTTGTCAACTAAGTGGATTTATAGAGTGAATGAGACATAAGTGAGCATGAGACAAAGTTGTAAACATAAATGACTGGGAACATGTGATGTCGTCTGGAATTATGGGACATTTAGAAAACAAATGTGTTTTACCATTATAAGCAAAAGAAACTCTAATCATGGAGGTTGGTTCACAAAAATAAGTTTAATAGGAAACAAGGGGTAAGAATGGATAATTAGGGTCGGGGTGAAAGAAAGAAGTAAATGTCAAGGGAACAAGCATGTAAATTTAAAAACAGTGCTATAAACTTTATATAATCTAAAAATAATCTGCACCTAAATCTATAATGGAAGAAGGTTAACGCTGATAAAGTCTAACTTCCAAGATTTGTAAAAAATAGGTTCAATTTTATAAAAATAAGAGTCATTCCTGAACTGTGAAATTCTCAAAGATATGAAGACAGTTTTCTAAGGAAGAAATACAAGCTATCAATATTCAAAGGGGGAAAACTGCTCAAAGCACAAATAACTAGATAAAAGCATATTAAACCAACTGAATTAAGATTTCATTCCCATCAGGTTGACAAAGTTGACCTCCTCCCACCAAAAGAAAGGAAAATAACAAATGTTGTAGGTAACTACATTATTAGGCACATCAATTAATTATTTACGGACCTGTGAATTGGTATAGCCATTTTGGAAAGTAATTTTGACCTATGATCAAAAATTTAGTAAACTGTGCATATTATTTTACCTAGTGATAACACTACCAGTTCTATGCCCCAAAGAGATCAAAGAAAACGGAAAAAGACCTATATGTAAACAAATATTTATAATAGCTTTTTTTTTCCTGTGGTGACAAAGAACTGGAAAAAAACTGAGTCAGGAAATGGTTGAATAAATTCTAGTATATAAATATAATGGAATACTATCATGCTGTAATAAATGATGAAGAGGACAGTTTCAAAGAAAACTGGAAGACTTGCATGAACTAACAGAATGAAGTGAGCTGAAGCAGTAGAATACATAGTATAACAACACTGTAAATTTTAAAAATTCTTATCAATGCAATGACAACCGCACTAGTCTACATTGTTGTTGTTCTTGTTTGTCCATTCTCAAGAAGGACCAATCACATCAGGAAAGTGATATCTTGAAAGTGAACTGGAGCAACAATCTGTGAATAGTCATAGTTGCCCCACTGGGGACCCAACTGGCCAGTTTCATTTGGGCAGTCCTTCCTTCCTTCCTTCCTTCCTTCCTTCCTTCCTTCCTTCCTTCCTTCCTTCCTTCCTTCCTTCCTTCCTCCCTTCCTTCCTTCTTTCCTTTCTTCCTTCCTTTCTCCCTGAGGATCTTCCCCTTTCAAATTATTTTTTTCAATAGGAAAATGAGGACATCTTTTGCTTGATTTCTTCATTAATCTTAAATCACTGAATGAGTATTGCCACAGACAAACTGAGACCTGGGAAAGACTTTACCCTGAAATGGCCAAGGTCTCCCACTGCATCCCGGCCATCTCCAGTCATGCTGATCTATGTCTTGACTCTGAAAGAGTAAGTCTAGTGACTTTGCACAGCCCTGCCTCACTTACTTAAATCCAATTCACATACAAGTCAAGACATCTCCCTTCCTTCCCTCCATACTTCCTCTCTTCCTCCTTCCACATGGGGAATCATACACTATTCTAGAGGACTCATATTGAAACATGCTACCTATCATCTGACAGATGATGAATTGACCTGCATATCCTGTTATGTATGTATGTGCACATGTATGTATGTGCATATATATGTGTAAAGCTAGACATAGATATAGCTAAGGTCAGAATTCATTTTCTTTGTGCATATTTGTTTTTTCCCCTTCAGGTGTAAACAAGAAGGAGACAAAACTATTTTTGTTCATTTAATTTTTAAAATCTATTTTTTAAATGTAAGGAATAATAGAAAACCTAGAGTCAATATATCACCAAGAATTTACTAGGTACATTTTGCCAGGCACTGTGTTGGACACTGTTGTTACAAAGACAAAAATTAAATGGTCCTTGCTCTCAAGGATCTTGCATCTTATTGAGGCAACATGTACGTACATAGATGATTGTAGATTTGGAGGCAGAGATCATCTTGACCAGTCTTCTCATTTTGCAAATAAAAGAACTCAGGCCTAGAGTACAAATGACTTGACAAGGTCACATAGCAGCAAGTAGCAGAGCTGAGATAATAACTCAAGCTTGAGGATTCCATTCTTCTACAGTTCAATCATTCAGCAAGTATTTATTAAGCATTAAGTTATTTCATTTTACATCAAAAGTGAAGTACAAGCAAAGCTTAGGGAGGTACAGGATTCCTGGCTCAGTAAGAAAGGAGATGAAATTCAGTTTTACGCTGATAGTAACAATCCAAAGTGCTTTTATGATTCTCTGAAAGCTATTTATGGACCGAAATCCTATGGTGCATCACAACTACTCTGTGCTGATGCAGCCACATTGATTTGTGATAAGGACATGATACTAGAGAGATGGGCTGAACACTTCCATGGTGTTCTCAACAGAGCATCATCAATTAATGCTGAGGCCACTGACCATTTACTTCAGGTTGAAGTCAATCCCTCCTTGGTTGAACCTCCAACTGAAGAAGAAGTTTTGAGGGCCATTAGGCTCCTTTCCTGTGGCAAAGCACCTGCTGCTGATTCTATTGCAGCTGAGATTTACAAGGTGGGGGATCATTGTTCATACAAAAGCTGATTGAAATACTTCAGGTTATATGGCAAGAGGAGGTTATCCCCCAGGAGTTTAAGGATGCCTCCATTGTCCATCTCCATAAAAGGAAAGGAAATAGATTGTCCTATGACAATCATAGGGAGATCTCTCTCTTAGTCATTGCTGGCAAGATTCTTGCTCGAGTCCTCCTTAATAGGCTGATCCTTCACTTGGAAGATGGGCATATACCTAAGAGCCAGAGTGGCTTCAGAAAGGGCCGAGGAACAGTCAAGATGGTGTTTGCTGCCAGACAACTCCAGGAGAAATGCCAGGAACAGAAGAGAGATCTATACGCAATGTTTGTAGATCTCACCAAGGCCTTTGACACTGGTAGTAGTGAGGGTTTATGGAAAATTATGTCAAAATTTGGTTGCCTAAAGAAGTTAATTAGTATTGTACGTCAATTTCATGTTGGCATGTTTGCCTGGATTCTGGATAGTGGACAATGTTCTCATACCTTCCCAGTCACCAGTGGGTGAAACCTGGCTGTGTGCTTGCTCACATGCTTTTCATCATTATGTTTTTAGCCATATTGTCAAATGCTTTCAATGAGGATGAACATGGCATGAAGGTCAACTACCTTACTGATGGTAAAATCTTCAATTTGAAAAGGCTACAAGCCAAGACCAAAGTGGAGGGAGTGTTGGTGCATGATTTTCTGTTTGCAGATTATTATGCACGCAATGCAGCCACTGAAATTGAGAATCAACAAAGTATGGATCAATTCTCTGCTGCCTGTGCTAATTTTGGCCTAATAATTAACACCAAGAAAACACAGGTGCTCCATCAGCCACCACCATACCATCCACATGTGGAACCAACCATTACAACAAATGGAGAAGTTTTGAATGCTGTGGATAAGTTCACTTACTTTGGTAGTGTACTTTCCAGGAATGTACACATTGACAATGAGGTTGATGCATGCATTGCCAGAGCTAGCTCAGTATTTGGGAGGCTCTAAAGAAAAGTTTGGGGGAGAAGAAGTATTAGACTGACTACCAAACTGGAGGTTTACAAAGCCACTGTGCTGATCTCATTGTTGTATGCCTGTAAAACATGGACAGCTACCAGCACCATGCCAGGAAATGGAATTGCTTCCATTTCAATTGTTTTAGGAAGATTCTGAAGATCACCTGGCAGGATAAGGTACTAGACACTGAGGTCCTTGCTCGAATTAAACTGACAGTCATTCAAATTGTGCTTCAGAGAGTGCAACTCCAATGGTCTGGTCATGTTGTTCAAACGTAAAATATATGCTTGCCAAAAAGACTATTTTATGGAGAACTCGCATGGGACAGGCTATCACATGGTAGTCAGAAGAAGCGACACAAGGGCACTCTCAAGGTCTCTCTCAAGAACTGTGGATTTGATTGTGTGACATGGGAGACACTGGCACAGGATTGCTCAGCATGGCATGCCCACATCTTTGTTCTATGAGCAAAGCAGAATTGAAACAGCATAAAGGAAACGTAGGATGTGCAAATTTGGAGAATCCACCCCAAATGTTCACATGAACTATCTACCCAATCTGTGGTAGAACATTCCAAGCTCATATTGGTCTGATCAGCCACAGCTGGATACACTGAAACTTGACTTTATCATGGCGATGTCATTTTGGCCCTCTTTGGGAACAAAGGAAAACCAACCATTAAGCATCTAAAATGTACTAGCTATTTGTTGTTTTTCAGTCATTTCAGTCTTGTCCAACTTTTCTTAATCCCATTTCGAGTTTTCTTGGCAATGATACTGAAATAGTTTTCCATTACATTTGCTAGCTCATTTTACAGATGAGGAAACTGAGACAAATTGGATTAAAAGACTTGCCCATGGTCACACAGCTAGTAACTGTCTGAGGCCACATTTGAACTCAGGAAAGTGAATCTTCTTCACTTCAAGTCTGGCACTCTTTTCACTGTGCCATCTAGCTGCCCCATACTAGCTCTTGTGTTAGGCAAATGTTTACAAAGATTACCTCTTTGTTTTCCAATCCCATAACATTAAATCATGAACAGGGAGAAAATCAAAAGTAAAAGGGCTTTTGGAAATTTTTTCTGACCTCATGTGAATAGGTAAGCCTCCAGCCCCCAGAAAGGTAATTCTTTGTGATAACAAACTCAACAAACCTTAATTTGTGAAACTATGGCTACTCCCTTACCCCCCTCCACTCCAGGAAAGTGACCATTGCCCAAAGATGAATCATTTCAGCCCTCTCATTTTATAGGCAAGAAAATTCCCCCCAGTAAAGCTGATTGTGGTGAGTCCTTGTGCCTTACTCTTTCACTGTGAGCATGTTTGCTAGGTATTTTTAAAGCTAATTCTGTCCTGAAGTTTAACCTTTTTCCTTGAAGAGAGGAGCAATATTTAGCCCTTTTTGACATTCATGGAGAAAAGTGTACCCACAAGATACTGACCTTTGGTGGAAGACAGAAATCCTGGAACATTAGCCCACAGGTGCAGAGATGGGGAATGAGCCCAAAGTCATGCAAAGAGCAACTCATGAAGGATACTGGAGCTGGAGGGGAGAGGAAGAGCTGCATCACCTGGTAGTTTCTTATTTTAACAAGCTATTGTTGTTACCTAAATTTTAAGCTGAGTTGCAGTTACAGACAATCTAGCACCTCCTTTGAAACAGTCACTTGCCCCTCCCTCCTTTGTATATAGATTCAATCAGCAGGGCCTGCCCTAACCCTTTAAGATACTTGGAAGAGCATAAAGTCATTCTGTCTCTGGAGTCCAAAGGGCCTGAACATACACAAAACCCTTTTAGAGGTAATTTTGCTCAGTCTTGGTTATTGCTTTGCCCCATCCTGTCAATCTAGGTTCCACAGTGACTTCTTGACTTTCTACACTACCTTATGACTGACCTTGATCACTCCATTTTGCCTTGGTTCTTTGACCATGTTCCTTGATGGGTTTCAAGATAATTTCTTACTACTGCTCGTGCAGAATTCAGAACCTTGCTTATTTTGTTACTTCTCACTTTACACAGATTCCCCAATAAGACACTGAATTTCAATTTATGGCTTTTATTATAACCGTATTTCTCCAGCTATGCTAAATAGTGTGGTCCTGGAGCACGTGTGACCCAGATTTATCTGCCATGTGTCCTAGTTTTCTCTTCCAGTGTACAAAACAAAATTAATATCAACTTCTAGTCACATTATTAGTCTTATGGCCTTGATAAGTAAACAGTGTAAAGAGCACTGACTCTAGAGTCCTTGAATTTGTCTCTTAACCTACTTGTGCCTCAATTTCATCATCTATAAAATAAGGAGCTTGAACTGAATAAGTTTCCTTTCAGTTCTAGGGCTATGATCGATCCTATTATAAAACCATCATCCTTAAAACCTTGTAAAATTAAATCAATTATCTTTTGTTTTGAGTTTGACATGAGTTTCTTTATATTTAAAAACTGAGACTCCATTAAATCTACAACTAAACACTTATTTCCAAAATGAAGGGTTTTAATTTTCAACTCATTTATGTAACAGAGTAATTGACAGGTCCTAAATTCAATGACTGATCAAGAACTTCCTAACTCAAGCTCCAACCTCTCCCACTTCCCTAGGTTTTCTTTGAAGTCTTCAACCATAATGAAAGCCCTTGAGGTTGATTTATCATAATTTTAAAACTATAGATTTATATAATGTGAAACTACTTTAAACATATGATAATCATCTCAGGTATTTTCACCAAGGATAAGAAGAGAGTTTCTCCTTCACAAAGACTGGTCAAAGTAATGAGTGAAACATTTCCATAACTCTCTAGTCACTTTTTGCAATAGTTACTTTTCCAGGCCACTAAGGGCCACTGGCCAATACTCAAGCTTTGTCTAACAAAGTTCTCAGCAAGTGCTTTTTTTTTAATATAAGGCAGACTCTGGAAGAACCAGCTCCTATCACATCCATCACCCCCTGCTTAAATAATAGAACCTTAGGACTGCATATGTCATCAGAAACAAAAGTGAGAAAATTCCATCTCTCTCCCATTTCCTGCTCAGCTGTCAGTCATGCATATGCAAAGACATGCATCCCAAGCAGCATCAAACTTAAAGTAAGGCAGGTATTTGTTCTATGACATTGTCCTGTTTGTGAAGACAGCAAATATTAGTTTACAATCAGAAATGATTTCCCTTCTCTACCATAGCTCTTTGTTTTCATATCACTTAATATATTCTGTCCCAAGCACTTTCTTCGACAGGAAGTCTTCTATGCCCTTTCCCCATATAGTTCCTCTCCCAAATGTATGCACCGACACATCAATTCAACATATTGGCCATCTAATTACATGTGAAAAGTTTGGACAATAAACTTTTTATTTCAGACATTTTGTTTTACCTTGTAGGAATTGTCAGGCTTTTGAGAAATCATAGATCTCATTCAGAATAATGCTCTGGAATATAATACAACCATCACAGTAGCATATGTAAGCAGGATCATCTGGAATACCAAAATGTCTAGAGGGCATTGCTGTTTGATTTTGACTCTATAGAAATGCATTTTGTGATAGTGGAAAAAAAAAAAAAAACCTTGAGTGAATACGTAGCACTCTCTTTAATTTCTGTGTGTTGTTAATGATAATACTAATAATGATAATGATGAAAACTTACATTTATATAGCACTTACCATATGCCAGGCAACGTGCTAAGTGCTTTACAATTATTACCTTACTTTATTCTCACAACAGCCTTGGGAGATAGGTGCTATTACTATCCTCATTTTGCACATGAGAAAGCTAAAACAAACAGAAGTTTAAGTGACTCATTGAAGGTCACTGTGGTACCAACAAGATATTCACAGTGTTTATGGTGACTTTGAATATGCTGGCATAATTCCACATGGAAGACAGAACCAAAACATTTATTTAAACACCAGAAAGTTGAATCCCAACACCAGAGAACCAAATCCATCATAGCAACAAAGAAATCTATACACAGTAACAATAGAGGGAGTACCACCATCCCCAAGCCTTCCCCCTGCCAGGGCCTTCCCACAAACAAACACAACTCCCTGCCTGCTTCCTCTCTCTCCCTTAGCTCTAACTGCTGTGTCCAACTTCCTCTCAGCTATGTTCCACCCTTCCTGCTCCACCTATTAAGCAGGCTCCTCTCACCACAGAAATAATGTGACTCATACTTCCATGTGACTCAAGCAGGTTTCATGGATTAATGGATAGGAAGGATCTTCCAATTATGCAAAAATATATTAACAGTACAGTCACACAACTAGTAAGTGTGTAAAGCTGGATATGAACTCAGGTCTTCCTGATTCTAGGCCCAGTACTATATTTACTGCACCACATAATTGATCTGATGGTAACTGAACAGAGTTATCTCTTTTCGTAATTATCAAGGAGCCTTTCATGATCTTTACATCCTTGTAAGAATTTCCTTTATCAAGAATAGCCTCTAAGGTTACAATTTAATCTAAAAAATTCAGTCATTTTTTTTCCCTTTTTATTTTTTAACCAATCAGTGTCTATGCTGTTGAGTAAATTTGGTGATTATAAAATGTGGTCTCTTTTTGAAAATAGTAGGCAAAAGCCTGCCTATTCATTTTAAATATTTACTTTGAGTATATTTTAAAATGTTTGCACTGGAGGAAGGATCAGAAAATTTTGAATTAGAAAACAGCCTAACATACTGACCCTGGACTAGACCCATGTCTAACCCTGGACAATTCATTTCAGCTGTTTATCAGTTTCCTCATATGGAAAATAGGGTTAGTAATATCTACCTGCCAGGGTTATTGGGAGAATAAAAGAAGATGGCATTTTAAAAATGCTTGGCAAAACTTAAAGTGCTATATAAATGCTACCTATTATTACTACTTTGCTTAGTATTAATATTATGTGTGGAAATTCTTCTCAAAAATATTTTGGGAGGATGGGAATTTAGCATGATGATTCAGTCATTATTGATATTCACTTGATCCCCATTAAGTGAAATAGTAACAGTTTTTGTCATTTTACCCCTTTTTTGATATATACCTTATAAATATCTTTCTGTGCTCTCAAGATACTATTGCCCTTCAAATATATTTCTTGGGTAAGTACCTGATCTAGTCCAGTTTCTTTTCCCAACTTTGATTCTTTAATGCTATTTCAACTTCCTCAAATTGGGCATTGAGATTGAATTGATGGGACTGCCTCGTCTTGGTTCTTGGATCACTAATAATGAAAACAAGTTGTTATAAATATATCTGCAAATTCATTCTACCTTGTATTGCTTTCCTCCTGTCATTTTCTCCTGTGAAAATCCTTGGAAAAATGTGATTTGGGAAGGCCTCATACCCACCCTTTTACAAGCTTTAAATTATGCTGCTTTTTTCTCTTTTTAATTTGAGACAATATAGATCATTCACTGTCCTCCTCTGTTGCTTTACAAATAAGTTTGTATTTTAAAATTTTACTCTTCAGTGACAATTTTTCTCTGGTTGACGAGTGTATTAAGAGCTTAATCACTAAAGTGATTTCTGGACTCTGATTGCTAGTTATGCCTAATATGCCAGTTAACCACTTGTAATTATTGGTAATAATTAAAATAGATTTGTCTTTTTGTCAATACATTTATCCTTTTCCATTTTCATAATTAACAACCCGGTGTAACAGTTGTAATTAAAACTTTTATAATTGGTCTCAGAGTCTTATTTTTCATTTTTTCTTTTTATTTTAATTGATGTTGAATTTTGCATTTGTTTCAACTAGTCAATTATCTGACTAGACACAAACAGCTGATTCTGATATGACTCAGTAGCTGATCATTTCCTGTCAAGATACTTTTATTATATTTATTGATCAACATGCCCAGGTTCTTTGAGTTGTCTTCCAGAACCAAACAGGAAACACCTATTAAACATCAATTGTGTGACAGCTACTGAAGATACAGTGATTAAAATTAAGCATGCCCTCAAGGTACTTATAATTTATTAGGAACTTACATAAGTAGCAGCATTTATTACACATAGATAAGAGGCTGCTAAGTAAAGCATAAGGCTTTAGAATTTTTAATTTTTCAAACTTACACAACTTACTGCCAACATAGTTTTCACTATCCCACTATGCATCATGCTTCCCATTGAAATTACTGGATATTACAGAATATGTGAACTAAGTACTGAGTACTGAGTACTGCGCAAAAGTCCTTCTAGAATTTCTTCTATTACAGATTTCATATCCCAGATGATACATAAATCACAGTAATCTTCATGGTGGTATTTTTATTTAGTCAATAACAAGCTCTAAAAGATGAGATGATATGATTTCCCATGAAATTATGTTGCTAATGTTGTTTTTATGCACATATGTATGATCCTGGGGAGGTGGCAAGATGTTCAAGTTGGATGGTGGGATGGGTTGTGACATATAATCTAGAATTAATTGTGTATAAGTAAGTTTGCACCCTCTCACATAACAAATAGGCCATCTTATTCTCAGCGTAACTTCCAAAGTTGAGTGGATTAACTTTTGTTAGTATAGAAGAATAGTCTCTTTAGGTCCAAAAGCTTTTGCTCCAGATAAGGAGAAAGGATAGCAACAGAGTAGAAGGCAAGACTTGCAAAGTAGACTTCAAGTGGTCATTTCCACTATACAATTTTTTTTTTTTTTGGTATATCACCTATCCACAAAAGATAATGAGGAAAAAATGTTTTGCGTGTGGACCCCTAGAACTACTAATTTTTGTCTGCTTGATGTTAAGAGCTGGGATATATATATATATATATATATATATATATATATAGTCAGCACCCCTTTAAGAAGACCAGAGTAGATTATTAACCCCTCCAAAGGTGTCTGCCTGCCTGACCACATCAAGAGTGAACCTGTTAGAGTCTGAAACCTCCAGTGCCTCCTGTGTGTTATCTGTGAAACAGAAATATAATATCAGAATTTTTGGAATTTAGGCAAAGTAATTCCTAAGGGAACATTTGTATTTCTAAACACTTTGGTTAACAAAATAGAAAATGAAGAGATAATTAGCAGATGATGCTACTAAAAAATAAGCAACCTCTCCCCCAGGAAAATCAATAAATTTTAGCACGAAAAATTCCAAAAATCAAAAAAGATAGAATTGAAAAAAATTAGTTGTCAAATATTTATTTTAAAGAATAATAAAATAAGGGGAGGATCCAAGATGGCAGAGAAGAAAGATACACATATGCTAGCCCCAAACTCACAACCCATAAATTACCTGTAAAGAAGAACTCCCAACCAATTCTGGAGCAGCAGAAGCCACAGAACAATGGAGTGGAGGAGATTACTGTTCCAGAGAGACCTGAAAAACTGACCCAAAAGGTCCATCGCGCCCCAGACGTGGGGCAGAGCCCAGCCCTGTCTTGGCCATGCAGCACCGGGGGGAGCAGATCCAAGCAGGCTTCAGGGACAGAATCTCCAGTGGCCACACAGGTTCCTCCACTCACAGGCACCAAAGGTCAGTGAGAGAGTCTTTTCAGGTGGCCAAGAGGGAAGTGGGGTATCCCCATAACTCAGGACCCCTTGGGAGGCAGCAGCAGAGGTGGCAACTGACAGGGGCTTTCAAACCAGGCAGGAGCTTGGATCCATTGTTGAAGGTCTCTGCATAAACCCTCTGAGGGAACTGAGACCCATGTGGCAGCCCTGCCCCCATCTGAGCACCTGAACTTAATCTCACACTGAATAGCAGTCTCACCCTAGCTGAAAGCCCGTAGGCTGGGAAGAAGCATTTGAATCTCAGACCCCAAGCTCTGGCTGGGCTAATCTGGAGGCGAGGTGGGTGTGAAGAGGAAGCTCAGAAGTCAAGTCACTGTCTGGGAAAATGCCCAGAAAAGGGGAAAAAAATAAAACCATAGAAAGTTACTTTCTTGGTGAACTGGTATTTCCTACCTTCCTTTCAGGTGAGGAAGAACAATGCTTATCATCTGGGAAAGACATAAATGTCAAGGCTTCTGTATCCCAAACATACAAAATAAATATTCAATGGGCTCAGGCCATGGAAGAGCTCAAAAAGGATTTTGAAAATCAAGTTAGAGAGGTGGAGGAAAAACTGGAAAAAGAAATGAGAGAGATGCAAGAAAAGCATGAAAAGCAGGTCAACACCATGCTAAAGGAGACCCAAAAAAAGGCTGAAGAAAATAACACCTTGAAAAATAGGCTAACTCAATTGGCAAAAGAGGTTCAAAAAGCCAATGAGGAGAAGAATACTTTCAAAACCAGAATTAGCCAAATGGAAAAGAAGGTTCAAAAGCTCACTGAAGAAAATAGTTCTTTCAAAATTAGAATGGAACAGATGGAGGCTAATGACTTTATGAGAAACCAAGAAATCACAAAATAAAACCAAAAGAATGAAAAAATGGAAGAGAATGTGAAAGATCTCATTGGAAAAACAACTGACCTGGAAAATAGATCCAGGAGAGATAATTTAAAAATTATGGGACTACCTGAAAGCCTTGATCAAGAAAAGAGCCTAGACATCATCTTTCATGAAATTATCAAGGAAAACTGCCCTGAGATTCTAGAACCAGAGGGCAAAATAAGTATTGAAGGAATCCACTGATCACCTCCTGAAAGAGATCCAAAAAGAGAAACTTCTAGAAAGATTGTGGCCAAATTCCAGAGTTCCCAGGTCAAGGAGAAAATATTGCAAGCAGCTAGAAAGAAACAATAAAAGTATTATGGAAATGCAATCAGGATAACACAAGATCTAGCAGCTTCTATATTAAGGGATCAAAGGGCATGGCATATGATATTCCAGAAGTCAAAGGAACTAGAACTAAAACCAAGAATCACCTACCCAGCAAAACTGACTATAATACTTCAGGGGAAAAAAATGGTCTTTCAATGAAATCAAGGACTTTCAAGCATTCTTGATGAAAAGACCAGAAGTGGAAAGAAAATTTGACCTTCAAACACAAGAATCAAGAGAAGCATGAAAGGATAAACAGCAAAGAGAAATAATAAGGGACTTACTAAAGTTGAACTGTTTACATTCCTACATGGAAAGACAATATTTGTAACTCTTGAAACTTTTTTCAGTATCTGGGTAGTTGGTGGGATTACACACACACACACACACACACACACACTCACACACAGACCACAGGGTGAATTGAATAGGATGGGATCATATCTTAAAAAAACGAAATTAAGCGGTGAGAGAGAAATATATTAGGAGCAGAAAAGGAGAAATGGAATGGCGCAGGTTATCTCTCATCAAAGAGGCAAATAAAAGACTTCAGCGTAGGGAAAAAGAGGGGAGGTGAGAGAAAAAACATGAACCTTAGTCTCATCACATTTGACTAAAGGAAGGAATAAAATGCACACTCATTTTGGTAGAAAAACCTATCTTACAATACAGGAAAGTGGGGGAGAAGGGGATCAGCAGGGTGGGGGGATGATATAAGGGAGGGCAGTGGGAGGAGGGAGAAATTTGAAGTCAACACTCTTGGGGAGGGACAGGATCAAAAGAGAGAATAGAAGCAATGGGGGGCAGGATAGGATGGAGGGAATTATAGTTAGTCATACACAACACTACTATTTTGAAAGTCATTTGCAAAACTACACAGATATGGCCTATATTGAATTGCCTGCCTTCCCAAAGAGAATGGGTGGGGACGGAGGGATGGGAAGAAATTGGAACTCAAAGTTTTAGGAACAACTGTTGAGTATTGTTCTTGCAACTAGGAAATAGAAACACTGATAATGGGGTATAGAAAGTTATCTTGCCCTCCAGGACAAAAGAGAAGATGGGGATAAGGGAAGGGAAAGATGTTAGAAGAGAGGGCAGATTGGTGATGGGGCAATTAGAATGCTTAGCGTTTTGGAGTGGGGGGAGGGGAGAATGGGGAGAAAATTTGGAACCCAAAATTTTGTGGAAATGAATGTTGAAAAAGTTAAATAAATAAATTAATTGAAAAAAATCTATATCAACAGATGGAGAAAAAGTTTTGACAAAATATGAAACCTAATTCTGCTATACATTAGAAAACTTTCAAAAAAATAGATATTTACTTAAAATGATAAATAGCATGTGTGTGGGAGTGTGTGTGAATAAAATTAAGAGCTATCATAATTGCAAATAATGTATTTCACAGATAACACACAGGAGGCACTACAGTTTTTGGATTCCAGCCTTTAACAGGATCACTCTTGATTTGGTCAGAGAGGCAGACAGTTTCAGAGGGGTTAATCAGCTTTATTCTAGTCTAGTCTTCTCAAAGGGTTGCTGATAATGGGAGCATAAACTCCTATATCATTCTCTAATTACTCTTCTTGTAGGGGTCAACAAGAAAAAGAGGCAACTACCCCACATTTTGATGGCGTCAATTGAGACAGACACAGCTTGTGCATTCCCCTAAATTCCCTCAAACTTCAATGGGCGCCAGTTGAGGCAGGTACGTGCTTTCCTCTATGCATGTACATGCATTCCTCTACGCATTACCCAAATGGGTTCCCCCATGGGTTCCCCTATGGATTCCCTACAGTTTTCCCACTCACTGACCAGTGCCCAGTTACTTTATAGGGCAATAGACAAAGAAGGCATCTTGCCAATATTAAGCTCACAAGTTAACTTTAGCAATATTATCATTCTGCACAAGCATAGTAAATATCACACTATGTCACCCCTTATGGCACAATCTCAGTAGGATTATCTATCACTATGATTCTAGGAATTACTATCTAAGATCTTTGGGGTTATTCTGGGAATTATTATCTAATACCTGGAAACTAGACATTGCCATGACCATGGATCCTGAGAAATTAAACTCTAACACGATAACAAAATCTTCCTTAAATACAATTCACCCCTCCAGGGTCCTGGCCTTTACAATCCAAACCAGCATCATTTTGGCCCTTATGATCTACACAGATTACACCCTTTGGGGTCCTTGAGCCAAGAAACTGAAGCATAACATTCACATTCCATAACAACAATAACAGTAAAATAAACTGCAGCAACACAGACATTGCATTGGGCATCATATATATAACAGTAATATACTGCCAGAGTAGCCCCATAGCACATACAGACAAAAAAGTAACTTGTCTTTTCTTAAAAAGTATGACCACAAGGCCTAAAACAAAGCATATCATTCAGAATGTAATATAACACTCAGTATGTAACGTAGCACAGTATGTAACAGCATACATCTCCCTTGTATATTCTTTGGGGACCTAAATCTTTGGGGAGTGAGCAGCCAGCTCCTCCTCACTCCAGGTACTGTCTAAAGGACTGTCCACAGTACTGCTTATACATCGGGGTCCTGGACCAGGGTCTTTCTTAACACAGCACACCCAAGGGGCATCAGGGAACATAACACTCTCCACCCCTAGGTCACAGTTCATCTCTAGGCCACAATAGGTTATAATACCCTCAATCAAAGCAGAGGGTCCAAGTCCTCTTTCTGAAAGTCCTCTTGGGGGTGTTCTCTCCTCTTAGGCTCCCATGATGCGAGTGCAGGCTCTCCCCTGGTATTCTCAGGTGCATGTATGCTCAAATGAACCAAAAAGTCCAAGTCCTAGTGTCATTCCACCCCTCACCAAAAGGTCTGGGGGGCAGCTAGGTGACAAAGTTAACAGGGTGAGCTCCCAGGGGTTATGGCACTTCCTCTATCTAACCATAGACAGCTCTACCCCTGGATCCCAACTTATCCCAGGGAGACATAGCAGGGAAGCACACTCAGTCCTCCTGCCTTGCTGCAAAACTTACTTGACCAGGAGCTAAATCTTGAACTCTGTGGTTCCTCCTCCTACAGATCTGGGGGCTGATCGATCCCTATTCCTTCCAGGGTCTGGAGGCAGGCTTCAGGGGCTCCTGTCCCCACTTCTGTCTCTGACCCACACTATCTCAATTTTGAGGCAGTTCTTCTTCCCTCAGCCTCACACAGGGAGAGGTCACTCCATCCTGGGCTCTGGGCACAGCACACTTCTAGGGCCTCTAACCCTCTGGCACAGTCCAGAGAGGGTCTACTCTGACCTGGGCTCTCTAGCACTCTGTACTGGCTCTGACCATGGCCTTGGCTCAGAGACGTTCAAAAGAAACTTCTCTGGCTCCTTCTTTATCTCTGTAGGAACTTTAACACTTTCCTGTACTCTAGGCTTCTCCTTTAGTGCAGCGAATTCAGAAAGAACTTCTGCTCCTACTTCTCTAAAAATTCTTGGAGATTTAAGAGGAACTTCTCCCATGTACCTTTCCCTTCACTACAATACATCTCAAGTTCTCCTCCAGCTCATCAAATAACTCTGCCTCTTGAGCAGAGGAAATAATAGCTATCCAAGCTCTAAGAATTTGGGTCTCTGTCTCTAACACTTCTCAGGCTTTCTCACATACCTCTTTTACCTCCTGTTCCTGGGATAAATCAATCTGAACCTCCCATAACTGGGCTTCTATTGACCACAGCTTGTCAGCATTTTTTCTCACAGTGGTTAACTTTAACCAGACTATAACACAAGAGACTGAATTGCTGGCTCTACTCCCCCACTCCCCAAGGTCATCTTTTTCTCCTGGAGCTTCTGCTCTGGCCTGTCTCCTCAGGAGGACCAGTGGGGTAGGCAGGGGAAAGGAGGGATTATCTCCCAGGGGCCCTGCTCTGGCACCAAGGAAACCACTCCCACTACTGTTTCTGCTTGGGCTGCTTCACAGTCACTGCCTCCACTGCTGGACCTATTTCTCTCTGGGCTGGTGCAGGATACTGCTGCCTCTGCCAACGAACACTCCCATACCAGTGGGGTGAGTCAGTCTGGGTCTCCCACAAAATTTCTACAATTCCTGCAGCCTTTCTAGTTCCCTTCCTATCAAAGATATCCGCAATTTTCAGCAAAACTTTCTCAAAACCTCTAGGGGTAGGGTGCACATCCTCCCACTCCTGGGAAGGTGTCTGTACTCCATCTTCCTAAAGAACTATAGCTACAAAAAATAATACAGTAACTGGTAAATCTCCAGCAACTATCCCAATCCCACTAAACTTCATCTCCTTGTCTTTAGTCTGCATAGATCACATTCTCACTGCCAATTGTTCCACAGGTAACACACAGGAGTCACAGGAGGTTTCAGACTCCAGCTTCTAACAAGTTCACTCTTGATCTGATCAGACAGGCAGACACCTTCAAAGGGGTTAATAATAGCTTTGTTCTAGTCTATTCTTCTCAAAGGGTTGTTGATAATTGGAACATCAACTTCTACAGCATTCCCTAATCATTTTTATGGTAGAGGCCTGTAGCACTAATGGGATACCCACAGCAGGCACTATGGATATGCATGTGTACTTCCAGGGTAAATTTGCAAAATATAGACTGTTTTCCTCAGAGACAAAACCAGAATATTTATTCAGAAAGACAATTCCACCATGGTAACCACAAAGTTTGTATACATTACCAGTAAAGGGAACACAGCCATCCTCAAGAATTCCCTGCATCAGAACTCCCCACAAACAAACTCGCTTAGCAAAATCACTCCCTCCCCCACTCATACTAGCTGTTCTGCTCTGCCTGCTGTCTCTCTCAGTTCTCCCCTTCCTGCTTGACCCATCTGGCAAGCTCCTTCCACCATGGACTTCATGTGACTCAAGCTATGGGCTGGGCTGAAACTCAAAGCAGGTCACATGGACCTATTAAGGGACAGGGAAGATCTTCATATTCCTTTACCATTACAGGGCCAACAAAAAGGGGGAGGCAGCTACCCTTATACCTTGATGAGGTCAATTGAGGCAGACACAGATTGTGCACTCCCCTATATCCTCAAGCCTCAATGGGGGTCAGTTGAGGCAGGTACATGCATTTCTCTATGCATTACCCAAATCTCAAAAGGGTGCCCTCTTGATTAATAGGGCAACAGACAGTTACCTCATAGGTTAACTTTTGCAATATCGTCATTTGGTGCAAATGTACTAAATATCAATTATGCCACCCCTATATCTGACAGTGCAGTCTCAGTAGGACTGCCTATCACTATGATTCTAGGAATTACTATGTAAGATCCTTGGGGCTATTCTGGGAGTTATTATCTAATAACTTAATATGAGACATTGCAATGGATTCTGAGAAACTAAATTCTAAAAAGGATAACTAAATACTTCTCACATACACTTTGAATGCAGAAAATTAACAAAAAAAAAAAGGCTTGGCACAAACAAATCCAATGAAGTTAGGAAACAATTTGGGTGTGGGAGTTCTTGCAGCAATTTTTCTTTCATAAAAGTATAAGCATGATCCAAATATATAGGAATGAACCATTCTCTGGTTGATAAATAGTCTAAAAATATGAACAGACATTTCTCAAGGGAAGAAATTCTGGCTATCTATTGCCACATGAAAAACAAATATATACCAATTTGCTACTAATTAGAGACATGCATATTAAAAATAAAACAACTCTTAAGATTCCAACTCACAGCCTAGTGTGATAAAGATGACAAAAAAGGCAACCAACAAATGATGAGGGGTTGTAGGAAAGTAGATATATCAGTGAACTGCTGGTAGATGTGATTAAGTACATTTATTCTGGAAAACAATTTGGAATTAGATGCAAAAAGTTACTAAACAGAGTATACCATTTGGAAAAGGTGCTTTGTTTTTGTTGCTGCTGTTTAGTCATTTTTCAGTCATGTCTGACTCTTTGTGACCATTTCAGAGTTTCTTAGCAGAGATACTAGAGTGGTTTGCCATTTCATTCTCAGCTTATTTTACAGATGAAGAAACTGAGGCAAACAGGGTTAAGTGACTTGCCCAGGGTCAGACAGCTAGTAAGTGTCTGAGGCTAGATTTGAACTCAGGTCTTCCTGACTCCAGGCCCAGTAGTCCATCTCATGTGTTACATAGCTGTCCCACTGGGAAAGCTTCTATGTGTACAAAATAAATATTTGTAGCAGAATTTTGTGTGTGTTTGTGATGACAAAAACCCAGAAATATGAATGATACCAATCAAATGGGGAATGGCAGAAAACGTTGTAATGCATGAATGTTATGAAATATTATTGTGATGTAACAAATGATCAAAAATATAATGTAAAGGAGACATGCAAAACAAAAGGATGAAGAGTGAAGTAAAGCAAAATCAGAAGAATGATTTACAGTGTAACAATATTATAAAAATGAATAGTTTTGGAAAAAAATTAAATTGGTGAAAAATGAAATGAGTGGAACAATTTATATTACATCAACAGTACTGAGAAGACAAATATATATATGTATACATACATATATATTATATGGATATCATAACTACGTGTGTGTGTGCGGTGTATGTATGTATATTGTTTCAGTCATGTTTGACTCTTCATGACTCTATTTTGGAGTTTTCTTGGCAAAGATACTGGAGTGGTTTGCCATTTCCTTCTCTAGCTCATTTTATAGAAGACAGAAACTGAAGCAAACAGGGTTAAGTGACTGTGACTTGCCCACAATCACATAGCTAGTAAATATCAAAGGCCAGACTTGAACTCAGGAAATGAATCTTCTTGACTCCGGGACCAGCACTCTGTCTGTTGAGTACCTAGATGTATACATATGCATATGTATGCATGTACATATGTGTGCATAGATGTTTGTATACACACGTGTATATAAATATAAATATATATATGCATTTTAAAAGGAATTTATTTTTCCATTTATTTCTCAGTGGGGTGAGAAGTGTAAAATAGAGATAATATAGATTTCTATTAATCAAACTTGGTGAGGTTGAGATTTGAACGGTGCAAATGCAAGATATTATGTGAACTTTTAGATGAAGTCTCTTTATTGTTATTTATATTTTACTTCACTACAGGAGATCTCTCATAGAATGAGGATAATCTGTGAATGTTTGTAATTGTAATGTTAAAAACAAAACAATCAATACACATTTCAAAACCAAACCAAACATGAGGAAACTGAATTTGGATCCAATTCCTTTGATTCTAAAAATGGTTTTCTATTATAATGCTGCCTTACTCTAGACCATCATCCCCACTTCTTAACGTTCAGCCTATTTATGTATTCCTCATCTATCATTGAACAATCACCCTAGGTACCTTCCTCTGACTTTTCCTAGTGGTTGAGAAACGAAGGACACTCAGTCAAGTCTTAGGATTAGAAATGAAATCCTGAGCTGACCTTGGTGTACACTAGCAGTGTCAAACTCAAAATCAAACAGGGACCATTAATCTGTGCATAGGGATTCCTGTGGGTCATATATTGAATTCTTTTTCAAATTTAATGCTATATTTTATAGTAATTTAATTTGTTAAATATTTCCCAATTACATTTTAATCTTGGGTCCCTGAACTAAGGAAGGTTGCAGGCCTCATGCAAGCCCCCTTCAAATATCTGCAACCTTTGTTCCACACCCCACTGTCTCCAACTGATTTTACTCCTTATGTCTTTGCCCTACCATAGTTGCCATTTACATCTGTAAATTTTATCCTCTGCTATGCCCAGTGAAATAAAAAAAATTCATCAGGGAATTTGCTTCCAGAGTCTGCTTCTTTTGTAAAGCCCTACAGATTCTCCAGGATCCAGACATCATCTCCAACCCACTCTACTCCTTGATTTCTCTAGAGAACTGGAGGATTTTCCCTTTACCACAAAGAAGGAAAGTTTATTCTCTATTATAAATAAAAATTTAAAAAAATACCAGAGGCAGAGCCAAGATGGCAGAGTAAAAGCAGAGACTTGGTAGAGCTCTCCCCCCAAGCCCAGCAAAATACCTGGAAAGAATGATTCTAAACAAATTCTAGAACTGCAGAACCCACAGAATGATGGAGTGAAGTAAATTTCCAGTCCAAAACAGCCTGGAAGGTCAATGGGAAGCATCTATCACATTGCACTGGGAAAGAACCACAGTTCAGTGTGGGCTGCACTGGCAATGACGGGACCTAAGCCAGCCTCAGGGAACTGAATCTCTGGTACCTGTGGTGGTTTCCAGACGTCACAACAACAAAACACTGATGACAAATGGGAAGGTCAGTGGAAACAAAACCTGGGCACCTGTGTGAGAGAGTAGAGTGCTCAGCCTCAGGGCAGCAGAGGTGGTGGAGGAGACTGCAGCAGCTGCAACAGGAGCAGCAGAAGTTGCTGTTTCTGGAGTTTTAGGATTGAGCAACTGACAATACATTGCCACCCCCACTGGAAGCAGAGAACTACCTTGACAAAGAACACAAAAGTCAAGTAAATGGCTGGGGAAATAAACAAAAACTGGAAAAACAATCAGACTATGGAATCTTACTTTGGTGACAAGGAAGACCAAAATATACAAACAGAAGAAAACAACAAAGTCAAAGCTCCTACATCCAAAGCCTCTAAGAAAAATATGAATTGGTCTCATGTCATTAAACAGTTCAAAAACGATTTTGAAAATCAAGTAAGAGTAGAGCAAAAATTGAGAAGAGAAATAACAGCGATGCAAGAAAATCATGAAAAAAGAGTCAACAGCTTGCTAAAGCAGACTGCACCCCCAAAAATACTGAAGAAAATAACACCTTAAAAATAGACTAATACAAATGGGAAAAGAGATCCAAAAAGCCAATGAGGAAAAGAGTGCTTTACAAAACAGAACTGGGCAGATGAAAATAGATGTCCAAAATCTCACTAAAGAAAATAATTCCTAAGAGATTACAATGAAGCTGATGGAAGCTAATGACTTAATCACAAATCAAGAAATTATTAAAGAAAACCTAAGGAATAAAAAGATAGCAGACAATGTGAAATATCTCATTGGAAAAGCAAATGACCTGGAAAATAGAGCCAGGAGAAAGACAGTTTAAAAATTATTGAACTACATTAAAGCCAAGATCAAAAATAAAAAGAGCATACACATGATCTTTTAAGAAATTACCAGGCAGAGCCAAGATGGCAGAGTAGAAAGACATATATACTCTAGTGCTTCCCACTCAGCCTACAAAACACCTGTAAAAAATGACTCTCAACAAATTCTAAAGCAGCAGAAGCCACAGAACAACAGAGTGAAAGAGGTTTCCAGCCAAAGGTAACCTGGAAGGCCAAGAGGAAAGGTCTATCTCACGTAATGCTGAGCAGAGTAGAGCCCAGCCCTGGCCATGCTGAACTAAAATGAACAGGACCTGACCAGAACTCTGGGGTAGAGTTCTCAGCAGGGAAGGTCCCAGATATCTCAACCCATAAGCAAGAAAGAAAGCTCCAAAGGTCAGTGTGGGAAGGCTTTCCCAGCAGGGCAAGAGGAGAACGGGATTCCTGATGGCAGCAACAGCAGCCACAGATGGCAGACAGCTACAGTGACTGGGAAGCAACCTGGGTTCACTGTACAGGCAGTTCAGTTTAAAGCCTCTGGCTGTAGGGAGGAGCTGATCTAAACCTCAGCCTTCAGTGATGGCCCCACCCCCACCCAAATCCTCGGGTAATCAGGCAGCTGAGTTCAATCTCAGCCTTGACCAGGATACAGGGGAGAGAAGGGGCAATAGGACCATCGTCTTGACAAAGGTTTCAGAAGTCAAGTAACTGGCTGGGAAAATGCCAAAAAAGCGGAAAAAAATAAGACTATATAAGGTTACTTTCTTGGTGAACAGGTGTCTCCTCCCATCCTTTCAAATGAGGAAGAAGAAGGCATACTGTCACAGGAAGTCAAGGCTCCTTTCTCCATGGCCTCCAAAGTGAACTTAAATTGGGCTCAGGCAATGGAAAAGCTTGAAAAGTGTGTTAGCTGCTTGCTAAAGGAGAACCAAAAAATTGCTGAGGAAAATAACACCTCTAAAAAGAGGCTAACTCAATTAGAAAAACAGGTCCAAAAAGCAAATGAGGAGGAGGTATTAAAAAGCAGAATTAGTCAAATGGAGGAGAAGGTTCAAAAGTCTATTGAACAAAATAGTTCTCTCAAAGAGAGAACTGAGTTCAGGGAAATTAATGACTATGAGATAAACCAAGCAGTAAGAAAATAAAACCAAAAGTTAGAAAAAATAGAAGATAATGTGAAACATCTCATTGGAAAAACAACTGATCTGTAAAATAGATCCAGGAGAGACAATTTAAAAATTATGGGAATACCTGAAAGTCATGATCATAAAAAGAGCTTAGATATTATCTTCCATGAAATTACCAAGGAAAACTGTCCTTATATTCTAGAACCAGATGGAAAATAAATATTTTTTTTGAAGCATACTACTTTTTTATACTTCATTTAATACTATATTTTCTTGCAGTTTTTTGTCTGTGTTTTCTTTCACAACATGACTAATATGGAAATATGTTTCACATGAGTGCATTATGTATAACCTATATCAAAAAGCCTGCGCTCTCAATGAGAGGGGAGGGGAGCAAGGTAGGGAAAGAACCTGGAACTCAATTTCATTTTATTTTATTATTTTTATTTATTTATTTATTTATTCATTTATTCATTCATTCATTCATTCATTTATTTATCTATCTATCTATTTACTTATTTTTTAACTTTTAACATTCATTTTCACAAAATTTTGGGTTCCAAATTTTCTCCTCCCCATTCCCTCCCCCCACCCCAAAACACCCAGCATTCTAATTGCCCCTATCACCAATCTTCCCTCTCTTCTATCATCCCTCTCTGCCCTTGTCTCCATCTTCCCTTTTGTCCTGTAGGGCCAAATAACTTTCTATACCCCTTTACCTGTATTTCTTATTTTCTAGTAGCAAGAACAGTACTCGACAGTTGATCCTAAAACTCTGAGTTCCAACTTCTCCTCCCCTCTCCCTCCCCACCCCTTCCCCTTGGAAGGCAAGCAATTCAATACAGGCCATATCTGTGTAGTTTTGCAAATGACTTCCATAATAGTCGTGTTGTGTATGACTAACTATATTTCCCTCCATCCTATCCTGTCCCCCATTACTTCTATTCTCTCTTTTGATCCTGTCCCTCCCCATGAGTGTTGAGCTCAAATTGCTCTGTCCTCCCCATGCCCTCCCTTCCATCATCCCCCCCACCCTGCTTATCCCCCACTTTCCTGTATTGTAAGATAGGTTTTCATACCAAAATGAGTGTGCATTTTATTCCTTCCTTTAATGGAATGTGATGAGAGTAAACTTCATGTTTTTCTCTCACCTCCCCTCTTTTTCCCTCCACTAAAAAGTCTTTTGCTTGCCTCTTTTATGAGAGATAATTTGCCCCATTCCATTTCTCCCTTTCTCTTCCCAATATATTTCTCTCTCACCACTTAATTTCATTTTTTAAAGATATGATCCCATCCTCGTCAATTCACTCTGTGCTCTCTGTCTATGTGTGTGTATGTGTGTGTGTCTGTGTCTGTGTGTCTGTGTGTCTGTGTGTAATCTCACCCACTACCCAGATACTGAAAAGTTTCAAGAGTTACAAATACTGTCTTTCCATGTAGGAATGTAAACAGTTCAACTTTAGTAAGTCCCTTATGACTTCTCTTTGCTGTTTACCTTTCCATGCTTCTCTTCATTCTTGTGTTTGAAAGTCAAATTTTCTTTTCAGCTCTGGTCTTTTCATCAAGAATGCTTGAAAGTGCCCAATTTCATTGAAAGATCAATTTTTCCCCTGAAGTATTATACTCAGTTTTGCTGGGTAGGTGATTCTTGGTTTTAGTCCTAGTTCCTTTGACTTCTGGAATATCCTATTCCATGCCCTTCGATCCCTTAATGTAGAGGCTGCTAGATCTTGTGTTATCCTGATTGCATTTCCACAATACTTGAATTGTTTCTTTCTAGCTGCTTGCAATATTTTCTCCTTGATCTGGGAACTCTGGAATTTGGCCACAATGTTGCTAGGAGTTTCTCTTTTTGGATCTCTTTCAGGCAGTGATCTGTGGATTCCTTGAATACTAATTTTGCCCTCTGGTTCTAGAAACTCAGGGCAGTTTTCCTTGATAATTTCATGAAAGATGATGTCTAGGCTCTTTTTTTGATCATGGCTTTCAGGTAGGCCCATAATTTTTAAATTGTCTCTCCTGGATCTATTTTCCAGCTCAGTTGTTTTTCCAATGAGATATTTCACATTATCTTCCATTTTTTCATTCTTTTGGTTTTGTTTTGTGATTTCTTGGTTTCTCATAAAGTCTTTAGCCTCCATCTGTTCCATTCTAATTTTGAAAGAACTATTTTCTTCAGTGAGCTTTTGAACCTCCTTTTCCATTTGGCTAATCCTGGTTTTGAAAGCATTCTTCTCCTCATTGGCTTTTTGAACCTCTTTTGCCAATTGAGTTAGCCTATTTTTCAAGGTGTTATTTTCTTCAGCATTTTTTTGGGTCTCCTTTAGCAAGGTGTTGACCTGCTTTTCATGCTTTTCTTTCTTTTCTCTCATTTCTCTTCGCAGTTTTTCCTGCACCTCTTTAACTTTATTTTCAAAATCCTTTTTGAGCTCTTCCATGGCCTGAGCCCATGGTATATTTATTTTGGATGTGTGGGATACAGAAGCCTTGACTTCTGTGTCTTTCCCTGATGGTATGCATTGTTCTTCCTCATCAGAAAGGAAGGGAGGAAATACCAGTTCACCAAGAAAGTAACCTTCTATAGTACTATTTTTTTTCCCTTTTCTGGGCATTTTCTGAGCCAGTGACTTGACTTCTGAATATTCTCTTCACACCCACTTAGCCTCCAGATCCTCCCAGCCAGTGCTTGGGGTCTGAGATTCAAATGTTACTTCCCAGCCTCAGGGCTTTGGTGGGGGTGGGGCTGCTATTCTGTGTGAGATTAAGTTCAGGTGCTCAGGTGGGGGCAGGGCCACCTCACGGGCTCAGTTCCCTCAGGGAGTTTATACAGAGACCTTCAACAATGGATCTGGGCTCCTGCCTGCTTGGGGAGCCCTGGTCTGCTCCCACTTCCGCTGCTGCCTCCCTAGGGGCCCTGAGTTATGCGGGCACCCCACTCCCCTTTCGGCAAGCTGAGAGGACCCTCTCACCAACCTTTGGGGCCCATGGGCAGAGGGGCCTGTGCAGCTGCTGGAGATTCTGTCTCTGGAGCCTGCTTGGATCCGCTCCTCTTGGTGCCATGTGGCCAAGGCAGGGCTTGGCTAGGCTCTGGGTCTGGGTTGCGAGGGACCTTTGATGTCTGTTTTCAGGGCCCTCTGGAACCGAAATCTTGTCTGCTCCATTGTTCTGTGCCTTTTGCTGCTCCAGAATTTGTTGGGAGTTCTTTTTTACAGATATTTTATGGGCTGTGGGTTCAGAGCTAGCGTATGTGTGTCTTTCCCCTCCGCCATCTTGGCTCCATCCCTCAGGAAAATAAATATTGAAAGAATCCATCAATCACCTCCTGACAGAGATCTGAAAAAGAGAAACTCCTAGGAACATTGTGGCCAAATTTCAGAGTTCCCAGGTCAAGGAGAAAATCCTGCAAGCAGCTAGAAAGAAACAATTCAAGTGTTGTGGAAATATAATTAGGATAACACAGGATCTGGCAGCTTCAACATTAAGGGATCAAAGGGCTTGGAACGGGATATTCCAGGAGTCAGAGGAACTGGGATTAAAACCAAGAATCACCTACCCAGCAAAACTGAGTATAACACTTCAGGGGAACAATTGGTCTTTCAACGACATAGAGGACTTTCAAGCATTCATGATGAGAAGACCAGAACTGAATAGAAAATTTGACTTTCAAACACAAGAATCAAGAGAAGCATGAAAAGGTAAATAGGAAAGAAAAATCATAAAAGACTTTCTAAAGCTGAACTGTTTACATTCCTACATGGAAAGAACATATTTGTAACTCTTGAGACTTTTCTCAGTATTTGGGTAGGTGGTACATACATACACACACACAAACACACACACACAAATGTAGACAGAGAATACAGGATGTGTTGAATCATAGGAGATGATATCCACAAAAAACAAAATAAAATAAAAATGAAGGGGTGAGGGAGGGAAATACTGGGAGGAGAAGGGGAGAAATGGAATGAGGCAGGCTATAACTCATAAGACAGAAGAAAAAAATGTTGTTCAATTGAGGAGAAAAGGGAGAAGGGGAGAGGGGAAAAGTGAAGCTACTCTCTCCATATATGGTTAAGGAGGGAATAATATGCTCACTAAATTTGTTATGAAAATCTATCTTCCACTATAAGAAAGTAGGGGATGAGGCAACAAGTGGGGTAAGAAGAATGATAAAAGGGAGGGCAAATTGAGGAGGAGAGTAACTAGAAACAAACACTATTGGGAAGGGACAAGGTCAAATGAGGGAATAAAAAAACAAGGAGGGATAGTGTAGGATAGAGGGCAATATAGTTAATGTTACACAACATAATTATTATGGAAGTTTTTTGCAAAATAACACATATTTAGTTTATATTGAATTTCTTGCCTCCTCAGTGGGAATGGGTAAGGAGGGAGAGAAGTTGGAATTCAACATATTAGAAATGAATGTTGAGAGTTCTTATTGTATATAACTAGGAAATAAGAAATACCAGTAATGCAGTATTGAAATTTATCTTGTCCTACAAGAAAAGGGAGAAGATGGGGATAAGGGAAAGTTGGGGTGTGATAGAAGGGAGAGCATATTGAGGGAAAGGGTAATCAGAATGCAAGGTATTAGGGAGTGGGAGAAGGGGAGAGATGGGCAGAAAAAAATTGAATATGTTACAAAGTGATGTAAAATCAATTAGCATTAAAACAATTGACTGAATTAATTATTGAGACTAAATCAGTTTTCTAGAGGCAGGTAACCTCAGGTAAAATTTGGCATTGATGGAAAAGTTAAGGTTTTAATGGTAAATTTGATTTTATGATTCTTATTTAATCAGAAACTAGAATATGTATAGAAAAACATGTAAGCCACTTAAGACTTTCCTCAAAAGATGGTCCTAAGCCAATGTGAAATTATAGTCATATCTGAAACCTGGTTATTGGAACTTGCTGTTTTAAGATTTTATGTTACTATTAACTGATTGTTCTTCTGAGTCTAACTCCAGATATAGGTAGCAAGAAAGGAGGTCTGAGCCTCTAATCCATGATGCCAGCAAGACTGTGAGATGCTGGTATGAACTACAGAAGGTAATGCCATGGGAAGGGTGGGAGAGCAGCTGTTCAGCCTGGGCTGTGGAAGGATTCTCCTGACTCAATTTCCCCACTGACACCTGGAAGACTTTAAGCCTGAATGCAAGTTGACAATCTACTCCTGCCTGGAATTGACATGAAGTTGGGGAGATATTGTTTCCCTGCAATATCCCTACTCTTGGCGGCAATTTCCTATATTCAAAAGGTTTGTAAGCTTAATACTAGATCCATTAAATTATAGATTGTTGGTAGGGGAATATCCGAGGTTAAGTCTAAAATTAAGCTATTAGACTTAGGACTTTAAACCAATAACAATAAGTTAGGGTCCTTCAATTCTTAGTAATAGGGTGGAGACAATTAGGTCAAAGCCTTGTGAAGTTAGCATACACAGTTCTTATTTGTGTCTCAGTTGGTTAATGTTAAAAAGAATTCATTTGTGTTCTATATTGTAAATACTTTAAAAGAAGCATCTCTTGACCAAAAGTTAGAGTTGTCTTATGTGATATAAATTGTGTTAAAAATGAAAAAAAAAAAGGAATTATCAAGGAAACCTGAAGTGATATTATAGAACCAAATGGCAAGATAGATATTGAAAGAATCCACCAATCACCTCTTAAAAGAGATCCCAAAAGAAAAACTCTTAGGATCATTGTAGCAAAATTCCAGAACTTCCAAGTCAAGGAGAAGGTACTGCAAGCAGCCAGAAAGAAACAATTTAAGTGTTGTGGAAATATAATTAGGATAACACAAGATCTGACAGCTTCAACATTAAGGGATCAAAGGGCTTGGAACAGGATATTCCAGGAGTCAGAGGAACTGGGATTAAAACCAAGAATCACCTACCCAGCAAAACTGAGTATAATACTTCAGTGGAATAAATGGTCATTCAATGACATAGAGGACTTTCAAGCATTCTTGCTGAAAAGACCAGAGCTGAATAGAAAATTTGACTTTCAAACACAAGAATCAAGAGAAGCATGAAAAGGTAAACAGGAAAGAGAAATCATAAAGGACTTACTAAAGTTGAACTGTTTACATTCCTACGTGGAAATATAATATTTGTAATTTTTGAGACTTATCTCAGTATTAGGATAGTTGAAGGAACTATATACATATAGATAGAGGGCACAGGGTGAGTTGAATATGAAGGAATGATATCTAAAAAATAAAATTAAGGGGTGAGAGAGGAATATGTTGGGAAATGGAGAAAGACAGACATAGAATGGGGTAAATTTTATTTCACATAAAAGAAGTAAGAAAAAGCTTTTTCAATGGAGGCAAAGAGGGGGGAGGTGAGAAAGAAAGAGTAAACCTTACTCTCATCACATTTGGCTTAAGGACGGAACAACATGCACACTCAATTTGGTAGAAAAATCTATCTTACACTACAGGAAATTAGTGGGGAAGGGGATTAGCAGGAGGTGGGGGAATGATAGAAGGGAGAACAAATGGGAGCAGGGGGTAATTAGAAGTAAACACTTTTGAGTGAATAAATAGATGGCAGGATAGAATAGAGAGAAATATAGTTTGTCTTTTACATCATGATTGTTACACAAGTGTTTTGCATGACTACACATGTATGACCCATATATAATTGCTTGCCTTCTCAGTGGGAATGGGTGGGGAGGGAGGAGGAAGGGAGGAAGGGAGGAAGGAAGAGAAGGTAGAACTCAAAGTTTTCAAAAACAAAGGTTAGAAATTGGTTTTACATGCAACTAGAAAATAAGACAAACAGGTAATGTGGTGTAGAATTCTATCTTGCTCTACAGGAAAATAGAGGTTAAGGGACTGAGAGAAGACAGAGGTGTGATAGAAAGGAGGTCAGATTGGGGGAAGGGGTAATCAGAATATACCATTTCTTGGGGTGGGCAGAGGTGAGAGATTGGCAGAAAAGTTAGAATGCAAAATCTTGTGGAAATGAATGTTGAAAACTAAAAATGAATAAATTTTTAAAAATCCATAAATACATAAAGAGGAGAAACACTAGAAAAAACAATCTATTAAAATGCCATTAACATTTTAATGGGCAGCTCTTATCTCATGAACTGAGTATTTAAGAAATGCAAAAAATATTAGGCAATACCTGTGCTGCAAATTATGACATGGAGCTTTCCATTAAATTGCATCAAGATTTTCTCAAAATAGATTCACATATATCACTGTTTTCAGTCTTAAAAGGAAGGAGGAAAATGTATTCAACCTGCCACACAACACACTGCAGTGGTCTCATGATCACAACACAATACCTTGGATATGGAATGAGAAGTCCTGGGTTTGAATTATAGTTTTGCCACCTGCTAGTAATGTGATCTTGGGCAAGTCACTTCATCTGTCTGGTTCTCCATTTTCTCCTCAATGAAACAGCCCCAAGTTACTTTCAGCACAGAATTTATGATCTCACCTGACACTTATTGCTATACTATAGTGGAAAGAACACTGCATTCAGAGTTGACAAGACAATTTCAAACCTTCTCACACTTATGAGCTGTAATGGCCTGGGCAGTACTTTTCACCTTACATGCCACATGGCATAAATAAAAGAACGATAAATTTGCATTCAAGAATCTCTGGGTTCAAACCTCGCCTCAGACACTAACTAGCTATTTAAACCTAGGCAAGTCATTTAATTTCTTTTGGCCTCAGTTTCTCATGATTGAATTAGACTAAATGTATTCTAAGTACTCTTTCAATTTGGTTTGTGAACCTAGGAGCCCTGTGAGTCTGCTTCCTTATCTGAAAAGTGGAAGTAATAATAGCTGAGAAATTTGCTTACCAGAGAGTTTAAAAGATCAATGAGAAAAAGATATATAAAGTTATTTTCAAAGTTCAAAGCATTGTATAAATAAATATCTGCTATTATGATGTCCACATAGCAGCTATAGAAGGCTTTGATATTCTATTATTCCCACCTCCCAACAGTCATTCTATGAGATCTATCACAATTCAGTCTGCATATTTATAGAATAAAGCACCTATATACCTTTATAACTGTATATATATATATATATATACATACATATAGTATATATCATATGTTAACATTCCATATAATGCATGAAGGATTACATGAATTCATTGTATATTGTTTTAGCCTTCTTTTTCCAAGCTTTTCTCTGTGATTCAAAATCTTACACATAAAAGTATAAATTTAGTGACCCTCATTGTAAAACATAAGAATAATTAATAGTTCCAAACACAGCTGTCCTAATTAATGAATTAAGAACTCTTTCAGTGCATTAGTGTGCTATGGATGTGATTCTAAGGTCCAGAAAGGTTTTTCATCGTAGTATAAGGCAAGTTTACGTTGGTCTTATCAACTGAAAAAGCTTTTGAGAAGAGATCCAAGGACAGAATGTATTTACTGAGAAAGGATCAACGTAGCTAAGACTCAACACCAAAAATTGGCTAGCAGATGAAGACTTTCTCCTATAAAATATACACAAAGAGAGATGTAGGGTTTGTGAACTGCACTAGTGTGGGAATACTAATACTTAGGAGATTATAGATCTGTTGCATTATCTAAGTAATTATAATTAATGCCAATATATTTATAGATTTACATCACAAGGTGGAAATGACATTTCACATGATTTGTAAAACAGATATGTTGGAAGATTGGTTATTTCTAAATAATTTATACTGAGATTTCCTTAAATCTCAAGTTCTGTCAATGAATTTGTTTTTATTTTAATTTTATTAAATGGCACTTTTCAAGAAAATATCAAAAGAATAATGTGGGGTTCCCCTGTATTTAATCTGAAATAAATTATTCTTTGGAAGTCATAGAATTCATGGATTTGTTAAGTGTTATTCTGTGACTGAGGGCATTTAACTGTCAATCATTATAACGCATATGTTTATTATACATAGAGGTATTCACACCTATATGCATGGTGTGTTAGAGATAGGTTTCTTTTTTAAATTTTACTTTTCTGAGCATTCCAGGATGAATATTGTAATATAAATATGGAACAATTTTAAATATTTTATTATTTTTTCAGGGTTTAATTTTTAGATTATTTTTTTGTTCCAAATTGTCTCCTTCCCTCCTCTTTCCCCTCAACACATTGAAAAGGAAAGAAATATACCTATTATACATATGAAGTCATTGAAAACATAGCATGTTGCAGAAAAAAGCAAGAAAAATAAAGTAAAAAAATAGGCTTTGATCTGCATTCAAATCTCTCACATTTTTTTCATCAAGAGTGCCTTGGAATTAGTACTGATCATTGTATTGATCAGAGTATCTAAGTCTGTGACAGTTTATTATCTCTACAATATTGCTGTTTGTCTACTTCTGCTCACTTCACTTTTATCTGCTAATAATTCTTCCCAGGTTTTTCTGAAACCATTTGTTGTTGTTGTTATTCAATTTTTTATGACTACTCATTACTCCATTTGAAGTTTTCTTGTCAAAGATACTTGAATGATTTGCTATTAACTTCTTCAGCTCACTTTACACATGAGGAAACTAAGGCAACAGGGTTAAGAGACAGGATCACATAGCTAGTTAAGTATCTGAGGTCATATCTGAACTCACAAAGATGAGTTTTTTTGATTCCAGGCTCTACATTCTATCCACCATACCACCTAGTTGCCCCCCTGAAACCATTCTCTCTCATCATTTCTTACAAAACTATAGTATTCCATTATGATCACATAACCACAATTAGCTCAGCATTCCCCAATCAATGGTCATTTCTTCCCTTTCCAATTCTTTGCCACCACAAAAACAATGGGAAGTTTTGAGGCTTTACGTTCTAATTAATTTTAGTACCTGTCTATTAAATATATGGTATATACGAAATGTTCCTTCATGAAAATTTTTGGGTTAACATGATTACTGGGCAGGATACCCTGCTAGTGAGGTCTGTCTGCCATTAGGACAGGTTGCACCATTTTTTCCCCTCTGATACTCAACAGTTTTAACAGATGCTCAACAATGGCAGTGGTTTGAGTGTCGGATTTAGTGTGTGGAAGACATGAGTTCAAATTCTGTCTCAGACACTTAGATGTGTGAAACTGAACAAGTCACTTAACATCTACCTGCTTCAGTTTCCTCTTGTATGAAATGGGGCTTATAATAAAACGTACCTCTCAGGGTTGTTGTGAGGATCAAATGAGATAATATATGTAAAGTGTTTTGCAAGATTTAAAGAGATATCTAAATACTAGCCTTTAGCTACTTTTATTTAGGTGATGGCCTATCTGAAGTCAGGAGAATGTTCTATGTGACTTTTAAAGTCCCCTTTCTACCCTATATTCTTAGTATCTGTAAAAAAAACAGCACACAGAAGTAAATGCAAATTCCATAATTTCCAAAAGGACAAGTCCTGTGATCCCTTCATTAGGCAGAGAAGGGGTCCTTTAACTCCCCATGGGTTCATGGCTAGATTTCAGGGAGTCTGTGAACTTGGTTAGAGCGGAAAAAAATACATCGTTATTTTCACTAATTTTTAACTGAAATTTAACATTTCCTCCAATTATGACTTTTTAAAACATTATTTTGAGAAGAGTACCATAGGTTTCACCAGGCTGTTGAAGGTGTTATATGATACACATAAAAAAGCTTAAGGACCCCTAAATAGAGAATTGCAAAGTAAAGAAAACCTGTGGCCCATCTTCCTCAAGGGAGGTGTCATCATGGTGTTGTAGTGTGGCTATGGTCGACCATTAGAACTAGGCCACCTGAGCTGCCATCCTCCTCCCTGACCAGTACCACTTTAACCTGCTGGACCATAATCCCAGCCTGGGAGGCGCCGGACAATGCCTCTCCCCAGCGCCTCCGCCCTCATCGTCATTCTGCCCTCGTCCTGCCAGCTCCCTTTTCTTTCTAAAGGTCAAACCGAGGTCTGAGCTCCAGTGCTAATGGGTGCTCACCGTCCGCTCCCTGCGCCCGCCACTGCCACAGCACTTAGGCCCCTCAACATCAAGGCCCAGAATCCTTCTTTCTCCCCCTCCATCTTCTCCTCCCCCTCTTCTTCCTTACCTCCTTCCTCCCCCCCACCCTCCAACCTCCTGTGCTTAGGCTCTCTCTTTCTGCCTTGCAAATGACTCTGAGGAGCTGGGCTGGTGGATTTTTTTTTTAATGCACTCATTTTTTTTTTTTTGAACTGGGCTCCCAGAGAGCACTCAGGGCTGCCGCGCACTGCTCAACGCCTACCTGCTCAACTGCAGGGAAACAAGCTTCTGAAGGCTTTAATGGGATTTAGCCCGAGGCTGTTTTATTAAGACGTCGGCTTTTTCCGCTGCCTCTGCAGCTGACACCATTCACTGTCAGCTGTCCCCTCCCCGCCCTCGCCCCTCCTGCCACCCCCCCCAACAATGCAACAAATTACCCGCTTCATTTAGTGCTCAGGGCTCGGCACAGGCAAATGGGGGACACAGGTCCACTGGGCCAGATGAGGCTGGGAAGGGGCTGCTTAAGTGGGGGCTTAAAGGAAGGTGGGGAGTGGGGGAGAGAGAGAAGAGATCAATACCACCGGGACCAGCTAACAATCTATTAGAATCATATTTAGTATTAACTTACTCCCACATGGAGGTGTATTTGCATACTTCATTTGCATGAGGGTTTCATTTAGAGAAGCTGGTTTCCAAAGTACCATCTAATTACCTTCACTATGGAAGGTACGTTGTCCAGCCCTGGGCTGGAAAGGAGATGCCATGTGGATAAAAGAAACAGATAGACAATGAGCGTACATGGCAAGAGGCATCACAGAGTCAGAGCTTTTGGCAAATGCTTTGTGTTAATAATACTCTACTCTTTTTTCTCTAAAAAACGAAAGAATTGGATGGGGAGGGGAGACCCCACAGGTGACAACCAAAATTACACCTTGGCTCCCATTTCATAATTTTTTTTCCTTAGCAAGGGTAAATTAAGCACTGAAAAACAAGAATCACGGTCTAGCATCATTTGATCACCTGTTATAGTTTCATTTTGAACTGTATGTATGTATGTATGTATGTATGTATGTATGTATATGTGTGTATGCATAACTACACCACATATGTATGCGTTTATATCTACCTATATTCATCTCTAGACATTTCTGTTAAAAAGTTTTGGTGTGGGGAACGTAGGCTTTACTCTCCATCATGGATCTAGCTGATTACTAACCTGAATATCAAGAATGTCTTGATTCCTGAGTATATAATTTAAAAAAAAATTCATAAACTTTTCTTTCGAGATAGATGAAGAAGCATATGGGTCACTTCTCCAGGTGCAATTTCCACACATGCAAAATTAAAAGATTGGATTCCACTTTTGCCATTTACTACCATGGTGACCTTGGAAAGGGCAGTTTAAGACTGGAGGCTCTCCTTTCCCTATTTATAAAATTAAGACTTTGGATTGCATGACCTCTCAGGTCTCTTTTGGGTTCTAAGTTTATGATCTTAAGATGAATTGGATTCTAAGAACTATTATGCCTTTAAATTTAAGATTTTAGCATCTAAAGGCCCTTCCAACTCTAAAGTCTGTGATTCTATGAAGATATGTCACCGTATCTAAGTACAGGGAACGTACCTATGTTTTCATTGGTGTAAGACACTCTGAGGGTAAAGAAATTTGTCTACCAAGACAGATCAGTATCTCCTCTGCAACTTTTAGAGAGTTGCCTAGAACACTAAGAGGATAAGTGACTTGCCCAGAGTCACATAGCCAAATTTGTGTCTAAGGCAGGACTAGAATCCAGTTCTTCCTGGATCTGAGGATTGCTTTTTGTTCATTAACTCACACTGCCTCTCAACAAATATATCTCATGAGAGAAGAAGCAGATATTACTTCTGGCATTGCATCTTGCTCATGAAGATATCAACTTACCTAGGAAGAGGAAGTTGTCAAGGTAAGTGGTCATGCCAGCTCAACTACTTGAGAAAAGGAACCAATTTTGATGAATCGTACTTGGATTTCTCAAATGTTCCTAGCCCAGAACATGGGTTTTTTGCATGTTCAAGTGTCGCTGTTTGGTCCAGACTGGGGTCTTCCAGAGGAATATTAGTTTCCATCTTAGGTAATATGCTCTCTTCTCTGACCTAATTAAGCGCATTAAAACACACACATACACACATGTATTCATTTACTGCAAATATACTATGTGAAAGGCACTGTACTAGATGTTAAGGATTAAAGATAAAATGAGACAACCTATGTTCTCCAGGAACTTAGTTTATAGTAGTGCAGTTATGACATGTATGTAAAAATGTGATATGAATTAAAATATGTTCAATGAAAATCAAGGGTTCATAAAATAGAAAAAAGCTAACATATATATGTGTATATAAATAATATATATATGTTTATATATAGTGCTTGAAGACTACAAAGCACTTAATCTAATGCTTTAATCTTTACAACAACCTGAGAAATAGGTACTGTTAATAATAAAATTGCTAATAATCAGAAAAATTATTAAATTTATTGTGGTCATTATCTTTTAAAGAATCTTATGACTTTTAACATAGGCAGGAAGGCACTGTCAAAGGAAAGTCTTTAAGGTATTTTTTTTTACAATGAATTAAGTATCTTTTTGTAGTCAATAAAAGACTTGCATTTTTGTACTTTTTTATCAATCCTATGACTGCAAATGGTGTGCTGTAGAATATAATTTATGAAAGTCCATCTCCTTCTTGTAGATTTATCATGAATGTCTTTGATAGATGTGTAGATTATTTTAGTAAATATTTTGGAAAAGGGAGGTACATGGATTAATAGCTATTAATAGCATCAAATTTTTTCAGTAATAATGTTCTATGACTTTTGTAAGCCTTTTATATCCCTCCATCTTTAAAATATCTTAAGAAACATTGCCTTAAAAACTATTTTTTTGTGCATTCAAGGTCTAGTTCAGCTATGCTCCCTACCTATTTTTTAATAGTATTTCTCTAATCACTTGTATAGCAAATAGGGTTCAATGATGTTTGTGTCCAAATGTCTTGTCTAATAGAGAACTTTTTTTTTAAAGATATCTTGTCAGATCTTTTCTATTTTTCATCTCTTTTTTTGTCCTCTTTCCAGTTTCATCCTTAAATGATCTTCAGATGATCTGATTTATTTGTATCTTGCCAAGCTTTCTGTAACTTTTTTCTCTCCATTTTTTAAGATTATGAGATTCCTAAACTGTTCTCCTCCAGAAGTTAGTCATAAAGAAGTTAATATTCTAAATCATTTTTTCTTTGCCTCTCAACTTTTTCCGGGGTACTTGGAAGAAAAACTGATTTGTTTTTTAATTACTCCATTGTGGCAAGTAATGTACATTGGTTAAAATTCCCTAGGGAATGGTGACAGTCTCCATGAATGGATATTATTTTATACATTTTCCATTTATTGGCATACTCAGTTTGTTTAAATAGGTCAGAACAGAGTTGTTTCAATTACATTCTATATTTTTATCTCATTTCTCTCTTCTAATTTTGTTTTAGTTTTTATTATTACTCTGAAAAGTCACTGATTGGATACGATGGGGATAGACTGATTTTAAAATTATCCAAAACATCATCTCCTGCCTCCTCAAATATTAAAAAATGCTTTTTTGGAGTATGTGTTATTATTTGGTGTTTACTATGATGTATAGGTGCAAAGCTTCTTTGCTCTTCTTAAGTTTGAATTTTTCAATTCTATATTCTTGAACCATATTTTTCTAACAACATTTTCACTCTCTTTCCCTTGCTGATACTCTCTTTAAATTCACTGGGTAAGAATGTATATGTTAAATTAATTTGGAGAAACATATCATATTCTTTGTAGAATTTCTAAACCTCATTATCCTGGCAACCAACAACACACAAACTGAAAATATTTTCCTAACCATCTTTCTACAAATACCTACCTCCCATGAGCACTGTAGAATAGGATAGCCAAAATATTTCATGGGATTATATTTCCTTTGTATGAATGATTAAACAATAACCACAAAACCTACAAAAAACAAAACAAAATAGAAACTCTATGCAAATTTCTTTATTTGCTTCTTCCAGGAGATCCTGTGAGCCATCCTACATACTTCGCTACAATTTCCGTGTGTTATCTTGCTTTGGTTTATCATGGAAAAAAAGAGGAATGGCATGATTCAGTTCCTCCAGAAATGTCAGCTTGTTGATCAAGGCACAGGGATCTCACACTGAAGCAATTATCATATGAACTGTATTTTTACTTAGTCAGAAATTCTGATTCTTAATACCATGTGCTCCATTTTTTTCCCCTTTCATCACTATCATGGCAAAAGAGGGAAGAGTCACAAAGAACAAATGATTATTTTGCATTTTTCTTTGTTTTTATGGATTTCCGTGAGCATTTTCATCATGATGAAATTCTCTATGTCTCTTAAGATGATACTTAGAAAGCAGGTATGATTTATTTTCAAGACTTGACTTAAGGCCTTTCTAAAATGGTAGAACATATGAGAGATTGCAATCCATTATAGTCACTCTGGAGAGCCTGGTGTCACATCTACACTACAAGGAAGCATTAGAGTACGACTTTGTGAAGGACAAGAGACATAAAATTAACAAATAACTGTACAAAATAATATGTGATATGAGTCTAAATGAGTGGTACTGACAATAGCAGGTCAAAAATGTCCATGTTTTGGGGAATTTTATCTTGAGAAAAAGGATAATAAACAGCTATTCTCAATCTCCACTGATGACCAATTAAGAGGAAATAGATTTAAACTTCAACTGCTGACAGTTGTAAGATATTACAATGGATTACCAAGGGAGATCATATAATCACTTTCCCTATAAGTATTTTAAAAATAGTCTGTCAGTCATGAAATTTTCTGCTTTTCTATCGGCACTGGTTCCAGAGGAATTTGTATCAGCTCAAACTAGATTCATCATAGGGGCATAAGAGAAATTGAGCCTATGGCAAGGTCTGAACTCTTGATTTAAAATATATATATATATATATATATATATACATACATATATTTAATATTTTATTTTCTCCAATTATATGTAAAAACAATTTTAAACATTTTTGAAATTTTGAGTTCAAAATTGAGACAAAACAGGAAAAGAAAGATTTCTTTAAAGTGTCTTTCAATCTACGTTCAGACTTTTTTAGTTCTTTCTCTGGAGATGGATAGCATTTTTCATCATAAATCTTTCTGAATTGTTTTGGATCGTTGTATTCCTAAGATAGTTAACTCATTCACAGTTGATCATACAACATGGCTGTTACTGTGTGCAATGCCTTCCTGTTCTGCTCATTTCACTTTGTATCAGTTCATGTAAGCCTTTACAGTTTTTTTTTTCTGAAACCAACCTGCTCATCATTTCTTACAACACAATAGTATTCCATTATAGTAATATACCACAACATGTTCAGGAATTCCCCAATTCATGTACATCCCCTCAAATTTCAATTCTTTGCCACCACAAAAAGAGGTGCTGTAGATATTTGTATAACTTCTTTTCCTTTTCCTTTTTTAAATCACTTTGGGATATAAACACAGTAGTGGTATCACTGGATCAAAGAGTACCATAGTTCTATGTCCCTTTGGGTAATAGTTCTGAATTGCTCTCCAGAATGGCTGAATCAGTTCACAACTCTACTGACAGTGTATTATTGACTCAACTTTTCTGACTTCCCCTCCAACATTTGTTATTTTCCTTTTCTGTCATATTAACCAATCTGATAGCTGTGGAATGGAACCTCATAGTTGTTTTACTTTGTATTTCTCTAATCCATAGTGATTTAGAGCATTTTTTCACATTACTATAGGTAGTTTTTATTACTTCATCTGAAAATTGCTTGTTCATATTCTTTGATCATTTATCAATGGGGGAATGGTTCTTATTTGCATAAATCTGACTTAGTGTATTGGGAATATATTTTTGTTTATTGTTTATGTAATTTTGCTCCTTAATGGGATGATTTTTCTCCATCCATTAATAGACCCAAATGACCTATCTGGGTCACATGGAAGCTATACTCTGAGTCACATGGAACCTGTGGTGGGAGGAGTTTGCTGAAAGGGTGGAACAGGAAGAGGCAGAGCTAGAGCAGAGCTGAGAGGAAATTGGTCAGAGTCTAGTTAGAGCCAGGAAGGATACAGGCAAGTAGGCTGCTGACTATGGTGAGTGAAGCAGATAGATTGTGATTTGTTGGAGCTGGTTTGTGGGAAGCCCAGCAGGGGGAAGGCTTGGGGATGGAGTTGCTCTCTGCATTGTTATTGTGTATGGATTTCTTTGCTGTTACAATGGATTTAATGTTTTGGTTCTATCTTCCATGTGGAGAATCTGTTGAATTTCATGATTCAGAATTGTGCTAGGATATATATGACTGTGGTGGGTAATGTGAATATTGCATTGATGCTACACTTAATTCTCCATATGTTGCAAAAATGAGGTCTGTATCAGAGAATTTGCTATTTTTTCATAGCTATTGTTACTAACTGTATATTTCCCTCCATCCTAAACTCCTGTTTATTTCACCTTCTCTATATGCAAAAGTGTTTTACTTCTGCCTGCTGCCTCCTCCATCTGCCCTTTCTTCTATCAGCCCCACGCCCTTCTCTTATCTCCTTCCCCTTTTACTTTCCTGTGGGATAACATCCCCAACTGAGTTTTTATGCTGTCCCACTTTTGAGCCAATTCTGATGACAGAAAGCTTTAAGTACTCTCTCCTCAATAGTCTTCTCCTCCACTGTAAATGCTCTTTTGCTTCTCTTTATGTGAGATAATTTACTCCATTCTACCTCTCCCTTTTCCTTTCTCCCAGTGCATTTCTTTTTCTCACCTCTTAATTTAACTTTTTTTAGGTATCACTACATCATATTCAACTTACATTCATGTCCTGTCTCTCTAAATGCCCTCATCATGAGAAATTCTTAGGAGTTACATGCATCATCTCTTCATGTAGGAATGTAACATTTCAGCCTTTTTTGCTTGTCTTGAATCTTGTATTTGAAAGTTACATTGTCTATTCAGCTCTGGTCTTTTCATGAGGAATACTTGAAAGTCCTCCATTTAATTGAATATCTATATTTCTCCTGAAAAAAATATATTCAATTTGCTCAGTAGATGAATATTGGTTGTAATCATCATTCCTTTGCCCTCCAGAATACTACATTCCAAGCTCTCTGACCATATAATGTAGAAGCTGCTCAATTTTGTGTTATCCTGACTGTAGCTCCCTACTATTTGAATTGTCTCCTTCTGGTTTCTTGCAATATTTTTTCCTTGATTTGGAAGCTCTCAAATTTGGCTATAATAGTCCTGGGAATTTTCATTTTGGGTTTTCTTTTAGGAGGTGATCAGTGAATTCTTTCAATTACTCTTTTACCTTCTGGTTCTAGGATGTCAGGGCAGTTTTCCTTGATAATGTCTTAAAAGATGATGTCTAGGCCCTTGGTTTGAATTATAGCTTTCAGACAGTTCAAAAATTTTTAAATTATCTCCCCTCAATCTATTTTCCAGGTCAGCTATTTTTCCAATAATATATTTCATATTTTTTTCTATTTTTTCATTCTTTTGATTTATATTTTATTGTTTCTTGATGTATCATAAAGTCATTAACTCCTACTTGCCTATTTTTAATTCTGCCCCATATTTTCTTCTGTGATTTTTTTTTACTTTATCCCCCTTCTCCAATTTAGTCAATTTTACTTTTTAAAAGTTCTTTTCTTCAGTGAATTTTTGAAAGTCATTTTTCTTTCCATTTGACCAATAATACGTTTTAGGGAGATGTTCTCTTCCATAGATTTTTGTGCCTCTTTTACCATTTGACTTATTCTGTTTTTTTTTTTTAAGGTGATATTTTTGTCAGTATTCTTTTGCACTTGTTTTAAGGTGTTGACTTTTTTTCCTGATATTATTGCATTATTATCATTTCTTCCCCCAGATTTTTCTCTATCTCCCTTAATTGATTTTTAAAATTCTTTTTGTGCTTTTCCAGGAATTCATCTAGGGCATGAGACAAATTCTCACTTTTCTTTGAGGCTTTAGATGTAGCACATTTGACATCGTTGTCTTCTGGTTTTGTGTTTTGCTCTTTCCTGTCACTGTGACAGCTTTCTATGGTCAGGTTCTTTTCCTTTTTTTTCTTTTTTTGCTCATTTCCCAACCTATTTCTTGACTTTTAAATTTACATTAAAGTCTACTCCTGCTTAGGGTGGGGAGGGAATATTGTCCCAAGTGTGAGGTCTTCTCTTCTGCTGTTTTTATAGCTATTTCTGTGTCCGTAAATTTTCCAAAATGGTATAGTCCAGGGGTGGGCAACCTATAGCATGTGGCCCTCTAGATCCTCAAGTGCAGCCCTTTTGGACTGAATCCAAACTTATAAAAGTTGGACTCAGTCAAAAGGCTATACCCAAGGACCTAGAAGATCACTTGTGGCTTTGAGGCCTCAGGTTTCCCACCCCTGGATAGTCTAATGACCGGTGTGTTTATTATTTTCCTGTCTTGTGCTTTGGTCTGTGAGTGACCACAGGCTCTCTTTTGTGTCCTGGAAGTGTGACCAGGGTTCCCATACCCTGCAGTTGCAAGGTCGTATGTGTTGGTGCTCTTTCTTGCCCTGTTACTGAAACACAGGGCTATGACCCAGATCCAAGTATGGGCAACATGACAGAGTCTTATACCTGGTTTTAGCAAAGGGACCCTTATAATATCCTTCTGATCAGTTATCTGTGGGGTGAGAGCTTCAGAAGCTCCTGCCAGTTCAGTTACCTCCAAGACCTGCTGCTGGACTGAACTCCACTTTTAGCCTTGTGTTACAAACATTTCCTGCCAACCTTCTAGGTTGTCTTGGTCTGGAAAATTATTTCACCATGTCCTTCTATGTATTCTGCCACTCCAAAATTCATTTTAAGCCATTGTTTAAAGTTGTTTGGAGGGAGATTTGGGAGAGCTCAAGCGAGTCTCTGCCTTTTCACCACCACCTTGGCATCAGTTGCACTTAGATTCAAATCTAGCTTCAAATCTGCAGTGACCTTTCTGCATACAATCAAACACACAAATAAATGTATGTAGACACATGCACAAATGGGTCCCACTTTAAGCTCAGAATAAGAGTATGACTGTGATTTGAGGATGACTTTTGGATAAATTTTCTAGCCAGATGTGGGTGGGGGTAATAGAAACTTATTAACTGTGTGACCCTGAGCAAATTGTATAACATCTGTCAGTCTTTTTTCCTCATCTGTAAAATGAAAGTCATAATACCATGTATCTTTCAGGGTTATTGTGAAGATAAAATGAGATAATATTTGTAAATTGCTTTCCAAACCTTAAAGCACTATATAAATGATATCTATTATTGGGAAGGAAAGGAAGAAAATAAGCATTTATTAAGTACCCACTATATACCAGGCCACTGTCCTAAGTATTTTAGAATGATTATCTTGTTTGATCCTCACACCTCCATTTTACAGTTGAGGAAACTGAGGTGCAGTAACTTGCTCAAGGTCACACAATTAATAAGTTTGAGGCCAAATTGGAACTCAGTTCTTTCTGATTCCAGGTCCAGCACTCTATCTACTGTGTCACCTACCTGACACAATAGCAGTAGTAATAATAGCAATATAATTTTGAATGGTAAGTAGAACTGGGATGCTAAGTCATGGGCCCCTAAAACTGGTAGAATACAATCAGTGGGACTCTAATTGATGAAACAGAAAAGAAACTCTCCAATTGCTTCAATGTGCTGGAGAACTCTTTTCGGGGTGGGGAGAAAGGATAAAATGAAATAGGTTTGAGTCTCAGTTGGTGAGATCAGACTGTAGGACAAGATGACCAATGAGATTGTTTCTCTTGACACTGTAGGCACAATAAAACCTGCTTTGCAAACTTTTATATTTGCTTCTTCTAGGAGAATATATGAGCTACCCTACCGGCAGCTTCCTCATGCCTTCTGCCTTGAGTCAGAGTAAGAAAAAGTGGTTACTTCGTAAGTGTGTCAGCATATGGATCACTGCAAAGAGGTATCATATTGAGATAATCCTCATATAGTTTGCCTTTTTTTAGTTGGTCAAAAAATTTTGATTCTTAACAACTTTGATCCCTTTTTTAAGCCTCCATGAATATACATACATACGATTAATGAAATAGTCTTCTAGGGACTTGGAAGAGTATTGGTAAAATTGTACTCTCTAAACTTAATATGAAGAAAGTTCTGTATTGAAATGTCTGCCCTCTCAGGTATCAAAGAGCAAACAATCTTCTTACCTTCATCCAGGTCTTGATCAACTAAGATTAGGAAATTTGTTCTTGTGTTTAAATCATTCCATTGCTCTTCCTATTCCATCTTCTCCACTTTTCTGTGTGCCCAGTTATGCTATTGAAGCTAGTCATTGTGTCAATTTGTTTTTACATTAATTTGGAGAAGTTTTCTAAGAAAACCATCATTTCATTAGATATGGGGATGCTTTCCCTTTCTCTATGCTAATAGTTATGACTTTAATTTCTTTCAGTTGTTTTATTACTATTGCTAACAGTTTTAAAAATCTTGTCAAATACTTGTCAGGGATGGGGAAGGAGAGTATCCTTGTTTTATCCCTATATTATAAAAACTTTTTGTATTTTTCCATTAAGAACAATGAAAACTTTTGACTGAGATATTTTTATTATATTAAAATGACATTTCTATCACTATATTTTGTTTTAGCATAAGTTATGTAGTTTGTCAAATATTTATTTTATCTATTGATATAAAAGTGTTATTTGTTATTTTTAAAAATAAGATTGTGCTAAATATTTACTAAATATTGAATCATCTTTGCCACAAATCCAGCTTAGCCCTAGTGAATAAAGTTTAGAAATTCAGTTGTACCATTTTTGCTAGTATTTTATTTAGAATTTTTCCATCAGTATTTATTGATGATATTAATCTATTGTGCTTTCTCTGATTAATCCCTCACTATTATAGATGCATTCAAAAGCTAAGAAAGGAATTATCCTTCACTAAAAAAAATGTTCTTTGTAGTAAAATGGAAAAAAATGTCAAACTAAGAGTCAAGAGTCTTGAGTTTAAATCTGAGCTCCAATATTATATGACCACAATAAAATCATTTAAACTTTTCTCACATTGGTTTCCTTATTCATAAGATGGGAATACTTGAACCACTTAAGTGGTAGGTCTCTTTTTGAAAAAGTATTTTGAAAATCTATGACTGCTATAAAAATCTGATTAATTATGAAATTTGCATGATGCATTCCAAAATAAGCTAGATTTGGATGAAGAAAATCTAGTGTCAAATTCTGGCACCCATCTAAAATTCAGTATGCTTTGTAACCTCTCTGAGTCTCTCTGATCTCATTAGTATAATGAAGATGTTGGATGAGATGATTTTTAAGGTCCCTTTGGTATTAAATCGATGGTGCCATTATGCTTTGAGATGTCTCCTAAACTTGAAAAGTACTAAGCCTACCTGAGATATACATTGTAACCAGTGCACACAACTATAATAACCATTCACATTTCCCATCCTGCTTTGTTAAACTATAAAACATTTACTTTCTCTGGCTTCTTTAGCAACTCTGTCTCGGGAGTTCAAAGTTCCTGCTAGGTTTACGCTGTGGATTAGGGGCAGAGGATTTCAGAGGAGCAAGGTACATTTGATCCGACACACTTCAGTACTAGTTAAAATCCTACCTTTCTTCAACCTTGCACTTGTGTATATACATATTAAAAAAATTCATTTCAACTCTAATCTCTTTCAATTAAGAAGAAAAGGTTTGCCTTCAGGTTTGTGAAATTTATGACATGAAACACCTTCGATATGCTATAACAGTTACACTGAATTTTATTTAGTATTTTGATTATAAATTAGGAAAATGGTACATTAACTCTGTTCTGAGGGTAAAATAAAAAAGGTTCCATTTATTTGCTGTTATGCAGTGAGTTTTGCAGCATATGTTATATTTATAATTGCCTTATTAAAACTTATACATTGTAAGTGATAATAATATGGCCCGCTGGCTATAAAATCATCAAAATATATAATGGCATTTTAACTTTGTTGTATCTATGAATGGGAATTTTTATTTTTAGGGTTTATTTTTGCTAATGTTTTTATCACAGGTTTGGCAAAAGATAGAGAGAATCATGGGAGTGCTGTTCTCATTAACAGTTTGGTGAATGAGGTTAAGAGAAACAAGAGACCTAAAAACAAAAATGAAGATTGCTAATAGGAAATAAATAGCCATGCTTAGATTGCAGTGGGTACTGCACTCTTAATTTCTTAAGCATGTCTAGGAAATAAACAAACAAAACAAACATAGCCAGGCTAGGCCATTGTGACAGAAGTTGTACCTGTCTCCTTTCATCCCCCAACCCTGCCCATACTCCATGCCACCGCCTATTAATAAAATTTTGATAAGTTGTATCAGGACTTTATGAAGAAGCAAGTGGATTGAGAACACCAAGTAATCTTAGAAGCCAGAATATAAATTCCTTGGGAGCAATGACTGACTTGATTTTCCATTTGTATCAACACTTAGCACAACAAGTGCCTAATTAATGCTTTTATTTTTCTGGTTTCATCTCGCTCTTGGCCTTGTTTCTGACTTGCTGGAGTTCAAAATCATGCCTCTACTGCTGTCTTCTCCTGAAGTTCTCTAATCATTTGGGATCACCTTATCCTGGATCATCCGATGATTCTTGGCACCTGCTGCCTTGTGGATCAATATCCCCCACAAGGCTTATGCTGCCCTTCTATGGAGGCTCCTCCTGGAGCCTTGGTTTTGTGAAGGGGCTCAGACTGGTCTGCCTTTATTCCCTTCCCATTTCTGTTCCTGACCTTTTCAACTTCAAAACTACAACCTGACTTTCAGCACTTTAATCCATCATTCCCTAGCCCCTTCTAATTTTCACCTATGTTTTGTGTATTGTCTTTCCTATTAGAAAGTAACCTCTTTGAGGGCTGAGAATAACTTTATTTTTTTCTTGTTTTTGAATCCCCAGAACTTAGCACAGTGCCTGGCACATAGTAAGTGCTTAATAAATACTTTTTCCCCTTCCATTCAAATTTTCTTTTTCTGTGTATTCATTCACTCATTAAAAGTAATAGACATCATGATAATATTTCTTCTGTGCTCATTTTCAAATTGTTGACAAGCTGCATCTTACTTAGGTTCACTTTGAGTCAATCCATTGCTCTTTGTGTTTAAAATTTTGATTCTTCTAAGACTTTGGTATTCTGTGATTTGCATCTATACTGCATTATTCAAAGAATTATGTTGATAAAGAAATAGGTTGTTGCATCAATGGGCAATTTAGGATCCTTGAAAGAAAGGAACTCGTCTGATCCCCTAAACCAGGGGTTCCCAAATATTTTTGATTCATGAATACCTTTAGCGCTATAGGAAATCCTGTAGGCCCATTCTCACAACAGTGCTTTCAAATATATAAAATAAGATGCATAGGATTAAAGAGGAAACGTTATGATGAAATGCAGTTATTAGAGTTACATATTAAAAAATATTCATAGACCCAGGATTAAAATCCACTTCTCTAAATTCTCTACTTCCAACCTTCCCTAATTCTTCTGAGTCCTGTTATCATCCCTGTCACCCAGGCTCATAACTTAGGAATTATCACTGACTCTTTTCTACCTCTCATCTTCCCCATCTAATTAGTTGCCACATCCCATTGAGGTTACCTCTACAACATCTCTCACATCTATCCCTTTCTCACTATCCACCCAGACAGACAGAGACAAGAAGTCAGGCCCTTATCCCTACTGAACTGGATAGTGATAATTGCTTCTGAATGACTTTCTGACTCTAGTATCTCTCCTTTCCAATCTGCTGTTCATATGATTGACAAAATAATAGAACCATCATTGATTTATAGTTAGAAGTCACAATTTCAAAGGCATTTTAATTCAGCACCTTCATCTAAAATCAAGGAAACACTGGAACAGGGAGGTTAAGGCTTAAGCTCAGAGGAGTGTTACGTGTTAGAGGAAGGCACTTTGTGTTTCTAATGAATAGATCTTACCATTTAACTCCACTAAAATATCTTAAGTGATTCCATCTTTCAACTAGTATGAAATAAAAGCTACTTAGTTTGGCACATAAAGTTCTCCACAGTTTGTCTTTGACTTGCTTTTTCAGTTTCATATACTCTGTGATTCAGCCCAAATGAATTACCAACTTTTCACCAAAGATAGTATCCTTCCATCTCTATGGTTTTGGACAAATAGTTCTCCAAGACAGAGATAATGCCTTTAGAGCCCTTACCTTCTTTCAAATCTCAGTGTAGGTGGTATTTCCTTCGTGAAGTATTCCCTCAGTGACTTCTCCCTCCCACTCCACCCAAAAGGCATCACTGCTTTCTGTTTTCTCAAATGTCCCTTGATCGCTTTTCGTATAATTAAATTTTATTTTTTTTCAGTCAGTAAAAATTTACCTTCTCTCCTTTTCTCCTTAGTTGATAATACAAGAAAAACAAACAAAAACCTACACAATTAAGCAAAACAATTTTCTTATTGGCCATGTCTATCTGTCTGTCTAATCTCCACTCAGAGTGCAGAATGAGATATCTCTCTAGAGAGCTAGATCAATTTGTTGATAGATAGTGATATCTATAGATATCTATACCTTTGGATATCACCACATGAATGATCAAATTGTAGATAGAGATATCAAGAGGCAGATATTTATAGCTATCTCTCTAACTTTATATAGAGAGATGTCTCATTCTGAAAAGACTCTTTAACCTCTCTATCAGGAAGTTGGTAGCACATTTTATCATTAACCCTCTAGAATCATAGTTGGTCATTAGATTAATCAAAGTTCTTTAGTGTTCAGTCTTTCAAAGTTGTTTGTTTTTATAATTTAAATATAACATGTTCAACCTTTTCTCAATTTATGGGTTTTGATTCCACTCTCAATCCAATTTTTTGTTGCTTCAACAAGTTATAAATATTTTACAAATTCTTTGAGTTTGAGATACATATATTTGTGTATGTATGTATGTATATATATATAAAGACATATATACACACAGATTTATATATATATATATATATATATATATATATATATATATATATATATATATATATATATATATGTATTAGGATTAACAGCTATTTTAAATGCCCCTCGCACTAACATTCCTTTTTCTTTCCCTCCAGTTTCCCTGTTGATTGAATCATATTTCTACATTTAAAATTTCTAATGTTTCTAATTTTTTGTGTTCAGTGTGTATATTTTTCCTTCCTTTAACCAGTTTGTGAAAATGAGGTTCAAATGTCCATAACTCGCCTTCATCACCTCTTCTTCCTCAGTGATACAGACTTCTGCCCCAATTATGTGAGAAAATTTCACCTGACCTTCATTTCCCTTACATCCCCCCAGTCCTCCTCGGGGTATTTCTCTTCCACTCTTCAGTTCTTCTTTTCCATTATCAGCTCTGTTTTTTTTCTTCTTCTTCAGGAATGTTTGATCTATTTCATTTTGTTGTTTCAATTTTATCCAACTCTGTGTGACTCCATTTGAGGTTTCCTTTATAAATATAATGGAGTCATTTGTCATAGCCTTCTCAAGCTCATTTTACAGATAAGGAAACTGAGGCAAACAGGGTTAAGTGACTTGCCCAGTCTTACACAGCTAATAAATATTTAAGTCTAGATATGAATTCAAGGAGATGAGACCCAGCTGCACCACTCTATCCACTGCACCATCTAGCCTTATTTCATACCCTGTGAGTTTTTTGGTTAAGTCTTTTTCTGTAAACATATATCTTTTGCTTTGTGGAATATGATATTCCAAGCTCTCTGATACTTTAAGTGGTGGTAGTTAAATCCTGTGTAATTCTCACTGTTGCTTATAGGTATTTAAATTCTTTCTTTGTGACTGCCTGCAGTGTTTTTTTTTTTTCTTTGACTTCAATGCTCTGAATTTTGGCTATAATATTATTGGGAGTTTTCACTGTGGGGTTTCTTTTAAGAGATGATAAGTGGGTTCTATTTCCATTCTGCCTTTGAGTTCTAAAAGACCTGGGCAGTTTTCTTTGGTAATTTCTTAAAATATAATGTCTAGATTATTTTTTCTTATGACCAAAATATTCAAATAGTTCAATTATTGTTATTTTATTGTTATTTTTTCCTCTTCTTACTTTCTAAGTCACTAGTTTTTGTAATGAGATACTTCATGCTTCTTCTATTTTTAATTTTTTTTTTTACTGTTTTAATGTTTTCTATTGTCTCATGGAATCATCCTCCTTTATTTTATACACTCTAATTATTGATGTGTTTCTTAAACAAGGTTTTGAATCTCGTACCAGGCTGTTAATTCCTTTAACAATTCTTTCTTCCGTAGCTCTTATGGACTAATTTCTCTTCTATTTTTCCTCTAGTATTTTCATATCATTTATAACAAATATTTTAAAACTACTTTGAAAAAATATCTTGCTTTATTTCTTCAAGGAATTATAATTGAATTTTGGAAAAGCTATGTTATTCTTTTATACTTTGTGCTTGTAGATGTTTTAGAGTCACAATCTTATTTCTGGGTTTGTGTCTTGAACATTCCTGTCACCATTTTTATGCTGATTAAAAAAAAATTTGTTGGCTTCTTCTTCCAGCCCGTGATGTGAGTTTGGGCTTTTTGTTAAGTCCAGTCTGCAAACTTCTAGAAAGTGGTTCTGAGCTGGAGCTTTTAGTTCATTCTTGGAAGTATTGAATGCTGTGATATTCCAGGCTTTCATAGGAAATTTGAGATTTGCACTTGTACGTATTCAGTTCTCCCAAAATGATCTGATCCAGCATAAAGTCTGATCACTATCCCTCTCATTCATGTTCCTCAAGTTCTTGACCTAGATTTGGATCTGAGTAACAGTAGATAACTGCTGGACTAAGCCATTGTCAGTAGGAATCTACTGATTCAGAACGATAGCACTGTATAGACTTCCATTTTTTCTGGAGTTCCTTTGCTGATTATTCCTCTTCAGGCTTCAGATAGGGCTAACAGCTGGAACTGAGATTGTACTCCACTCCAGGATATTAGCAACACAGCTTCTGCTTGCTTCTGACAATCCTCCTTGCTCACTGCACAGGATGGGGCTCTCAAACACTCCCCTTAGACTTCCACCTCTGATTTCCTCCTCTGTTCACCAAAGATCTGTGATCTGGAACTGGACAGTCAGTGATAAATTTGCTAGTTGGTAACTCTTCCTGAATCCCACACTAGAGTTGAGACCTCTACGTGCTATATATGATATCTCTTCTTTTCTGAGTACATAACCTTTTTGGGGCCCCGGAGTGTTCTGACCATGATCTTCATCAGACCCTTTTCACAGACCACTTGGTCTGTCTCCTTATGCCAACCTGAATTAGAAAAAAAAATGATTCCCTCTTCTTATAACTCTTTGATCTCCCCTGCTACTTGTTGTCAAAACCCATCAGGAACTTTCTTATGGCCATGTTTCAAGTTACTTGAGGGCATGGGCTATTTCACTAATTATTATCTTTATATCTCCGCTAGCTACTATAGTACTTTGCACATATTAAGAGCTTGAAAAAAATGTTGAAATGTTGGAACTTCATAAATACAGTTTTCATATGCTTTTAATAAAAAGGTAGTTTCTATGGTATATGAATGTAATGGAATACTATTGTGCTGTAAAAATTGATGAGCAGGTATATTTCAGAAAAACCTGGAAAAACTTATATGGACTGATGGTGAGTGAAATGAACAGAACCAGGAGAACATTGTACACAGTAACAGGTACATCATGCAATGACTGACCTTGATAGACTTAGATCTTCTCATCAATTCAAGGATTTAGACAACTCCAAAAGACTCACAATGGAAAATCCTATCCATATCCAGGGAAAGAACTTGGGGGTCTGAATGCAGATGAAAGCATACTACTTGCTCTCCTTTTCTTTTATTGTTTTGCTTTGTTTCTTCTTTCTTGTGGTTTCTCCCATTAGTTATAATTCTTCCTTGCATCATGACTAATGTGAAAATGTTTAATATGAACATAAAAGCAGAGCCTATATCAGACTGCATGCTGTCTTGAGGAAGGGGCAAGAGTGGGTGAGGGAGAAAATTCAAAACTCAAAATCTTGTGGAAGTGAATGTTGAAAACTAAAAACAAATACATTAACTATATTTTTAAAGAGATAGTTTCTAGACCACAGGAACAAACTGATTACCCCTCCTCTATCCTGTGCCCTGATTTGACCACACTTAGAGGTCAGGGCTTCTTGTTTTACAGGGCATTGACAAGCTGGGGCACATCCAGAGGTAAATGACTGGGATAATAAGGAGACTCACAATCTTATAATATCAGGGTCAGCTTTTAAAATTATACATTTAACTTGAAAAATAAGAAACTTACAAGGGTTATGATTATTCTCTTGAAGTATTTGAAGAGCCCTCAAGTCAAAAACCATAAGGAGGAATTTCCTAATTCTTCTAGCTATCCAAAAATGAAACTGGATGTTTAGTAAGGAGTAAATTACCTGAAGCAAGCCTTTAAGATGAGAATGGATGACATAATGACTATCAGTGTTCCCTGACCAGTATAGGTACATTTTTTTTTTTCACCTGATGTCTATAAAACGAACATCCAGTAGTTAAGGACATGATAGTCTCTTCATGAGTTTGTTCAAGCATCAAGTCCTAATGCTAATGTAAAGTCCCACTGTTCAAGGGCTGGTCATTTTTGGAGTAATCTGGTCACTAAAGGGTACACTGGCAATTTAGAGCTGAAACTTATTCTCAAGAATCTTATCAAAATAAATTGATCTATGATTACATTTTTACTTAAAAACAAATTAATCTATGACTACATTATTACTTGGAAGTAGAAAAGGAAAATCAAACAATAAACACTAACCACCTCTTACGTTAGAGCCACTGTGCTATGTGCTGATTCAGCATTAACTATTAAGTGAAATTGGGGAGAAAATAATATCTCCTGTTAAAATGGTTGGAAAAAATTCATGGAGTTTCTGGGGTATTAGAAGATATATTTTGGAAAATCAGTTCAGTTATCCCACCTGTTTCTTAGTATAAAGAAGATGAAGTCCATCTCAGTCTTCTTCCCAAGTTGTTACCCTTGTCCATAGTTATGCTTAATAATAAATTTACATGTTTCGTTCATGGAAAGAAAAGCACTGAGGAAAAGCATTCTATATTCTGGCCAAACTTGCTATTCCTTGAGGTAAACCCTCTATGATCTGTCTTTGTGGATTTTTAAAAATTCTTGTGACTGGAATACACACCTGCTTCACATTTTTAGAATACCTAATTTCTTTCAATTTTTAACCCATGTGTCATACGAGCCTGGAGTTAAGAAGGCTTGTGTTCATATTTGACTTCAGATATTTATTAGCTCTGTGACCTTGAGCAAGTCATTTAACTTCTGTTTGCCTGAGTTTCTCCAACTGTTACAAGGGGAAAATAATAGCACCTATCTGCCTGGGTGGTTGTCAGGATCAAATGAGATTATGTTTGTAAAGTACTTAGCATAGCATTACAATTCCATTACAGGATTTTGGCAGCTAGAGAACGTGACTTTGAAATTCCAAAGCAATAGGGCTTCTCAATTCTATCAGTACTTCATAATTTCCTATTCTACCAATTTCCCTTCAGGCAGTACCAGATTGCTAAAAACATCTATGACCATGTGCCTAGATGTCTCCACATTTAGTGGATCCCATGTTGTTACACCACATCTGGGATATTGTAATGATTACAATGATAAGATTACTAGAGATCATGCCATATGATGATCTGATACAAAAGCATTTATTAAGTAACTATCATTTGCTAGGTGCTAAGCATAAAAAGGCAATGAAAACATCTGACCTTAGGAAACAGAAAATTTGAGAGACCCAACATGTAAATAGATAAATATACACATAATTCTATGAAGAGAGATGAAGCACCAACAATAGAAGGTGAAGGAAGAAATGGAGAAAAAGGAGAAAGAGGAGGAGAAACATTTAAAATGCTAAGCACTTTAAATATACAATCTCATTTGATCCTAGGAAGAAGGTTGCTATTATTATTCCTATTTTATGGCTCAGGAAACCCAGGCAACCAGCAGTTAAATGACTTAAGCCCTGGCCACATAGCTAATGTCTTAAACCAGATTTGAATACACATCTTGCTGATTACAGTCTCAGTGCTCTATTTACTGAGACACCTTGCCTCAGGTAGTAGGTGGCACATGAGCTACACTTTGAAAGAAATTAGATATTGTAAGAGGAAATGAGAAGAGGATATATTCCGAGGATGAGTGAAAACTTTAAAAAGGTACAAAGGTAGCACACGAAAAATCTGATATATGGAATGATAATTTTGCCTGGAACATAGAATTTTGTGAAATAGTCCTTGAAAGATAAGTTATAGCCCGTTAAGGGTGTTATATGTCAAACTAAAATGTATTTTATCTATCCCAAAGACAATAGAAAGGCAATGTAGGTTATTGAACTGAGAAGTAGCATGGTTAGTCTTTTGCTTTAGAAAAATTATTTTGACATCATAGTGGAGGATGGATTGGGAAGAAAAGATTCTGAAAGGCAGGAGTCCAATTAGATGAGTGTAATAGTCAGTCAGTAGTTACTAAGCGTCTACTGTGTGCCAAGAACACTACTGAGCTCTACTGAGCTAAGACCAAGAAGGCAAGAAAGGCAAAAGATAATCCCTGTCTTTGAGTTCACAATCTATTGGAGGAAATAGCATGAAAACAAGCGTGTACAGAGAAGTTATATACAGGATAAATTGGAAATAGTGGACACTAACATTAAGAGGAATCATGTGTTTTGTAGAATGTGAGGCCTTGAAGTCAGCTAGAATCCAGGACCTGGAGGTGAGGAGGAAGAGTATTTCAGGGATAGAGGATAGCCATTGAAAATGCCTAAAATCTAGCAATGAAGTGTCTTACACAAGGAACAGAAAGAGGACAGTGTGCCTGTTTCACAATATACTTGAGTGGGGAAAAATTTAAGAGAACTGGAAATGTAGAAGACTGCCAGATTGGCAAGGGCTTCAACTACCAAACAGAGGATTTTATATTTGATCCTGGAGGTGATAGGGAGTCCCTGGAATTTATTTAATGGAGGAATAAGAGTAGGAGAGAGAGACACGGTCAGACCTGTGCTTTAAGAAGCTTAATTTGACAGCTAAGTGGAAGATAGATTGGAATAGGAAAGAGATAAGGAAGGACTGATGTAGTGTAGTAACTATGGGAGTAAAGAGATAAGGATGGATTTAAGAGATTTGGGGCTAAAATCCACAAGACTTGGCAACTGATTAGACATGGATAAAGACTGGGTGAGGAAAAGGGAATGTTTAGCTTAGAGAAGAAAAGACTTGGGAAAGATAGCATAACTTTCATCAAATATTTCAAGTCATGATAAAGAGAAAATAGATTTGTAAGAATTAGGAAAAATGAATGGAATTAACTTCAAAGCAAGGAAAAATTTCCTTAACAATTAAAAATATCAGAAGGTGGAACAGGCTGCCTTGGGAATTAATGAGCTTTCCATTATTACAGGTCATCTAACACATGTTGGTTGGCCACTTGTTGGAAATGTATAGCAGAAGGATCATGGACCATAGTCCTTCCACAACATTCCCCAGTAGAAGCCAAACCCACATGAAAATGTAACGGGATAATATTTAACAAAATAAATAAAAATGCAATGGAACAGACCTGCACTTGTAAACTTCTTCCAGCGGCAGATAGGGTAGACTGGAGACAAAATGAAGTTAATTGGTTGCCCCGGGTCACATGAAGGTTAGACTAGAGACAGAGGAATAATGGTCGCTGCAGGCCAAATGACAGCCACCCAAAGTCCTTTAGCTGGTCTGCAATAGAATATTAACAACATTAATATGTGTTTTTGCAAGTCACTGTGCTGATGACTGGGTTTCTTGTGTGTAATTTTGTAGTCCCATTTCTAGTTGAGTTTGACATCAATGCTCTAGAGAATTTTCTTTCTCGTGTCAAAGTTGGATAAGGTGAATTTTGAGGTTTCTTCTGGTCATATATATATATATATATATATATATATATATATATACATATATATATATGTATATATATATACACACACACACATATACATATACATATATGTATGTATATACACACACATATACATATACATATACACATATGTATGTATGTATGTATGTATATGTATATGTATGTATATATTGTCATTCCATGCAAGCCAAATTGACTTCTGTTTGTGGAATGCATGAAACTTGGTTTCAGCTACATGTTCATTTGGTGGCTATGTGCCTCCCTCTTCATAGTATTTTACTACTAATAATACCTAACATTTATATAGTGACAATCATGTGCCAGGCTAAGCACTTTATAAATATCATCTCATTTTATCCTTATGGTAATTCCGGAAAAGAGGTAGTATTACATTCCTTTTCTGTAGATGAAGAAACTGAGACAAACAGAGGTTTGTCTTTACTGTCCAGGAGCCCAGTAACTACGCTTCTTGCCACAACCTTGGAAACCTTAGCCTCTGAGTGTAAAACCAGCCTGTAGGTGAACACTAGAAACAAGTGCTATCATGTATATTAACACCTACTCTGGTCCAGATGCTATGCTAAAGCATTTTGCAAATATTATTTCCTCTGACCTTCACAACAACCCTAGGAGGAACTTAGATGATTAAATTGGGGCAAATAGAGGTTAAATGACATGCCCCGCCCAGATAGTACAATTTGAACTTAGGTCTTCCTGACTCTAACCCTGCTTCTTTATGTGCTACATCATGTATCTTCCCAAATGCTATGCTTCTTGCCACAGGTTTGGAAATATTAACCTCTAGGTTCAGAACCAGCATATTACCTATAAGTGAACTCTATGCCTAAGAAGTAAATTCCTCTTAAAGTCAAAAGTTTCTGAAATCTCTTTTCAAGCTCAGACTAATCATTATTTCTGTCATTCTTAAACTCTGGATAAATATTAATAGTTGAACTTCTCTCTTTGCTCTGTTGTGTTCCTCTTCCACCCCAAGCCATGCTTTCCAGGGGGTAGACAGTGCTGATATAATTGTATGTGAGACTGTCATTCTGATGTTTTTGTAAAAAAAAATTCTTTTGTCAAGTTTTTTTAAAATTTAATGCCATATTTTCTGCCTTTTTTAATTCTATATCTATTATGCTTTTATTCAAATGTATGTTTTTATTTTCCAAATCTAGTTTTGTTACAAAAGTTACAAGTCACGGTTGTCTTCTAAAAAAATCAAGCTATTAATGGATTTTCATATTTAAATCTTAAGACAAACTGAAATTTTAGGACAGTTTATCAAAGAATATACATGTAGAATATATATAATATATAGAACTTTGTTAACATTAAATACTTTATAGATTTTAGCTATTGTCTTTATCATTATTAGAGTAGCAAGTGCATTTTTTGTTCTAAAATTTCATTTTTAAAAAGCCATTAATATATCTTATATATACATTTATTTAAACATAATAAACTATAGTGAAAGACTCCAAAGCTTTAGTTCCTGGGTAACTTCAGAGGGCCATCATTTTCCACTGTTTTTGTGGGGGAACAGGAGTCCAATATCTTTCCCTTTCAAAAGGGAGACACTGGGGATAAAAAGGTCTATTGCAAACTATTTGTGGAATGTCAATGTCATTGAGAAAAATATGAATTTGTTTCATATCTTTCTCATTCTTCTAAGAGTTTTGAATATATTATAGATATTTTCGCAGATGACCCTGCAACTGTGTCAGTCAGTGTGATACAGGGGAAAGGGTGCTCTATTTGTACTCAGTAGACCTGGGTATAAATCCTGACTCTGTTATATGTCATCTTTTTGTTATTGGGCAAGAACCCCCATTAGCCTCAGTTTTTTATCTGTAAAATGAGGGATTGTATTAGCTGACTCCTAAAGCCCCTTCAAGCTATAAATCAGAGGTTCTTAACCATTATTACTCTGTTCTTCTATAAGCATATAGATAGGTAGATGGATAGGTAGATAGATAGATAGACTTTAATTTTTAAAAAAATGGCTTCCTTTGTAAGAGTATGTATTTTATACTTTGCATTTTAAAAACATTCTGAGAAAAGGTCCACCAAAATGCCAATATAAATTATAATCACAAAGGGAGGGGGTAATAATATCTTTTTTAAATCTCTAAGCTTATGAATCAAGTGGTAAATTTTATTCTTATTTAGCAGATTTGATAAAAGTTGTTTTAGCCAATGTCCAGATGTGCCAAGTCTTCTTGGATGCTGTAAAATGAAGACCTTGTCTACCTAATTCGAGGAGGAAAAAATTCTTACAAACCTCAACTCTCCAGTTAGTGTAGGTCTAATTTCAAGTGTGTGCTTCACCTTTACAGTGGTGCAGTAGCCAAGAAATATTGAGCAGCCACAGGAAATAGTGGAATTTTCAAGTAAATCACAAGAATTCAAAGTAAACCAAGTAGGGCACACTCTGAGGGACACTGTACCGTGAAAACAACTGAAGCACACCACGCTTTGTCCTTTAGGTAAAACACGAACAAACCACAACCTTTGAAATGTGTGAAAGAATCAGAGCGTGATTCATTTATTCCAGGGTCACTTCTAGCTTCAGCTATCAGGTGAAAAGAAAACACTTGAAGTCATAAATTTTCTTTTCCACTGCTGCTAAAAACAGACTTTCCATGTCCCCCTCATCTCTCAAGCCATCTCCCTGCTTAAGATGTATACTTTTCAAGTCTGGACTCTTAAGTCATATCCAATAGTCCTTTGCCAGCAGAGTGATTCATCAACAGCTCACTTGGCCTTCCTTCCATTTGTTATCTTTTTTTAATTTTACAAAGGAAATCACTCAGGGGCCAAGGAAACTTCAAAAAGATTTGAAAGAAGAACTAAAGTCCCCCAATACCCTTCTAGAATACCAGCTGAGCTAAAACTCTTGTGAACTGTCATTTAATAATCCACAAATATAGACTTATAGATGAATAGCTTTGAATGATCTGGGAAAAAACACTTTCCATTTATATATGTGCACTTTTTACTTTTCCTGCAATCATTCTTTTTCTTCATCTTTTTTTTTAACCAGCTAAACAGAATTCCTCAATTTCATAAATTATCAAGCTGCTTGGGATGCATAATGAATTGGATTGTACTGTGCCATATTTATGAGGGTTATTCATGCACAGTATGAGATAATCATAAATTATTTTGTTAACAAAATCTCTTGAGAAACCATTTAAAAAGCATCCCCTTGAGTAACTTCCTTTGGCATGACTGATGTCTGATATGATTTTTCCTATTGGTTAAATGAGGAATGAACTGTTTATTACATTTATAATTATAAGTAAGACCCATCTGCAGAATATTGAGCCAATCTGTGGAGTAAATATAAAGGACTGTTTGAATTCAAAATGTTCAAGAAAGTTTGGGTGAGAGAGGGTAATGGAACATCTAATGTCTTGATTCTTTAGGTGCGGCTTCACCCATAAGTCACATCTGCATCTAGTCTTACTTCTTGCCTAACACACACACACCTGCACAAAAGCTAAGGATTTTGTTAGTTTCTGGAGCAACATAGTTGTATATATCATTTTATTTTGTTTTTGTAATGGACAGGTCTAAACAAGGTTCATGAAAATAAAAGTGAGACCAATGAGACTTTTATTTTTCCCCTAAAAAATGGAAGTCCAAAATACATCAAATACCCTTTAATTGGGATTGGAAATATTCCAAGTTTGACTTTCAAAAAAGCTTTGATTTACAGTAGTTCATGTTGGGCTCATGTTGAGCCTGCCAAAAATCCAAGCTAGATCAGAGCTTTTTTTGAAATAAACACAAGCTTAATCTGATGTAGGTATTTCAAAACTCCCACTGCTTTAGTTATAACATCATCTGTTACTGAATGATTTATAAATCATCCCTCTACAGGCAAATTTCTACAAGATTAAGGGTGAGATATTTTAACCTAAGGACACAAGGACATGTCTAACTTCTGTATTGCAATTAATTCATTCCTGACACATTTATAGGTCAACTCCACCTGGAAGTAAATCTGTGAGCAATGATGTGTTTTCTTTGTTTTCTTTCAGGAATGTGACGCAATCTGGACTTTTTCAGCACCCAAAAAAATATTTTGTCTAATAATGTGACAGTAACAAGGGCATCGTACTTGCTGGCACATGGAGATAAGTATGAACTGCACATGAATGCACAAATCCATGCTATGCCCTTCATTTACTCTCTGCATGCTTATGGTTGTCAAATTCAAAATGTTATTCAAATTCAAAGCTACTTTGAATTAACTCTTGATTATTTTCCCTAGTTAAAGTTGTTGCTCCCCCCTTATTGCTTCAAGGACCCATGATTTTATCAATGTTGGTATTCCTTCCATGAATATACATCTTAGTAGGCAACTTTTATGAGTTTCTGTGTCAAAAATTTATATCAGCTGGTGATGAGCCTTTTCAAACTGGCTAAATTGTTACTATGATGTAGTGCTCTAGTTTGTGAGGTGAATAGGAATTTATACCTGAGTTCTAATGGAGGTGGGAGGAGAAAGTAAAGGATGACCCAAATTCTTACATGGAGATGGTAAGATTCTTCCTGAGAACATAATATTCTTTTCCTGATGGTCATCCGCCATAATGGACACTGGTAATGGTATACCCCTTCTCTTGGTTTGAGTGATCCACACAGCCAGAATGTCCTCTGAATCACTACACAATCTCCCCACCTCATCATATTGTTGATCCCATACCTGAAGTCTTTCTAGTTCGGTAGAACTTGCAAGAGGAAAGCTCACCTCTATATCAGGGTGGAGATCAGGATAGAAATTTGATGGAGAAATTTCTCTATATTTTAGACAAATTTTCTTTGAATAATTGAGAGTTTCCAGTATTTGGTATTCAGTCCTATTTTGATAAGCTGATCTAGTTCTTATAATTTTCATTATGTAGTTACATGCTGCCAAGAGAATCTGGATGAAAAGTGAAAAAAAATAATTAACCAAGTTTAATTGCTAAAGCCTCTCAGAAAAAAAAAAAATAAGCAGGAGACCAAATGCCTTTTTTTAGCCCTTTCCCAAGGTCTCCTGAAATATCTCTGGGTGACCTGAGCACTCATATCACTGACATGAGATAGGGAGCACCAAATCTATTTCTTCCAAAGTAATAAGGTATCATCAGATATTGTCATCTGCTACCACTGCGTTCTCCATTTCTCCATATCTACACTGTCCCTATAATCTCCAGGCTCCACTCATTGCCATCTGACCTACTGATGTAAGCAAGGGGCTTTTGAACCTTATTATCCCCTCTCACTATGCCCTGGGTTTCCAGACTTTTCCATCTACCCTATATCTGCATTTTCTTTTACATGTTGTCTCCTCCAATTAAAGTGTGAACTCCTTGAGAAGAGTGGCCATCTCACTTTTTCAGTTTTTATCCCCAGCACTTAGCACAATGTTTTGTTCTGAGTAAGTGCTTAAAAATGCTTGTTCATTTATTCATACATACTTTCCTTCATTTTTTAAAGCCCTAACCTAGGATTAACAGATACCCTTTCCCAGATTTGGCTACACCTTTCCTTGAATAAAGAGGTAAGTAAAAGTAAAGCCTGAAATGGATTGCAGATACATATACAGAAATTTGGCTTGATAATTTTCATCTTTTTTAATTCAGTTTTTTTACAACTTTCAACTTGAAGTTTTTCATCCCAATACATTAAAATTCCATCATTGTCTCAGTGTCTCAATCACTGCTTATTTTCTAGGAAAGAAGAGTACTCAAGATGGCACATCCTCTATGGTGACTGATGGTAGTGACAATGTTTTTAACTTACTTGCCATTATAGAGCAACATTTTTTTCTGCTAGCCAAGTAATGGGATGAGTGGAAGAGGAAAAAAGGTCCTTGGAGAACTTGTGATAAAATATCTGTTAGGTGTTTAATAAGAATGTATATATATAAGAATGTATATATATATATATATATATATATATATATATATAAGAATGTATATATATATATATATATATATATAAGAATGTATATATATATATATATATATATATATATATATATATATGTAGAGTCCATGTAAGATTGCATGCCATCTTGGGGAAGGATGGGGAGAAAATTGTGATTGTTGAAAACTGAAAGCAAATAAATTTGAAGAAAAAATATCTATGTTGACTGCTGTCTTGAGGTCCACTGCCAGAAAGTTTAGCCACCAGGGGTCACCACCTGGAGAAAATAAGCACACCTCAGCCCATATTATGCTGGAATCTTACATACGAAGAAGTATCCAGCTGGGAACTCCTGGGTAACTTATGCCCACAAGGTTCTATGATGGAGAGGATTCTGTTATGTAAGAACTCAGACCAGATAGACAGACAGCTAGCTTGAACTGCATCTGTCGGCTTTTTGCCAATTTCTGATGAAGGAAAAAATTCTAGCAGAATCAGGGTCATAGATAGTTTTGCAATGAACCCTCTATAGAATTTTCTGGTAAGAATATAGATGGAATAAGCTACGGAGAAATAAGATAGGTAAATGCTCCAAGCCATGATATGAACCCTTCTTATGAAAGAAGTGCAGAACAATCAAGTTATTTGCTGCCTCGCTGGGGGCAATTGCTATCGTCAGTAACAGACTCCAAACTGATCATTATTGTTATGCAGTTATACAGTACTTTATATTTGCAAAATACTTTACACTAATTTTTAAGAGATATTCTTCTCAATAACCCTGCAAAGGTCAGAGCATCTCTAAGAAAACAAAAACAAAGGTAATTTCTCCCTCCTGAATATCTAAGAAATAAAACTTTTATTTTTAGCATTAGAAAAATAAAAGCACTTTATGTTACAACTGGTTCTGTTCTCAAGCTCCTGCCCTGGTTTAATACCATGTCATTGAGATTCATGTTGTCATTTAACTGGAGAGCCTGGTACAGTAGCAAAGGAAATAAGAGTATAAACTAGCAGACTTACAAGTGGGAAATTCAACTTTCATTAGCAATCATTTACAAACTGCCTTTGCTCCCTAATTATTAAGAAGTGAATGGGCTGAAGGTGGCAGATGGGTGGGATTACAATGTTGATTCTGGATAATAATGGAAGAAAAATCAAACTTCAGCCACCTAGATAAGACTAGGTCAGGAACTCCCCATAATTTCAAGTCACTGGGCAGAGATTCCAAGAGTTTCTGGTCTCAGCGACCTCCTATCTCTCTTTAAGGAAAAAATTCTTCAAGTTTGAGTTTCCCCAATATTCACTTTATTGATCATTGAAATGTAATCAGTCTGGTAGAGATTATATCCACATGACTCAATCTAAAGTTATTTTTTTAAACTACTTTCCCTGATCTCCTCAACTGGAACTCATTGCATTGGGGGTGGGGGGCGGATGGTAACCCAACATTCTACAGGCCTTCCATCCTTTCTTCTAATATCATCAGGATATCACTGGAGGCCTTTGGCCGTTCACCTATCATCGTCCACTCATGACATGTGACTAATTCCTTAATGGCACCATTTACACCTAACCTACTTTGGAGTGCCTCATTTACTTTATGTTTCAATTGCTTACCCCTACCATGTGCCTTGTCCACATGTAATAATCATTTTTAATTCATGTGAAATTATTACATTCAGTTATGACAGTGGATCATATTACATATAGAAGAGACTTAAGTAAATACTTTCTGAACTGGATCAGATCAGATTGCATGTCAAAATCTAAAGTTATCAAGATTTATCAAACATAGACTACATATTGTCCTTCTTACACCAAATGGAGACATTCCTTATGATCACAATATTGTCAGATGAACCACAGGAGACAAAAGGAGTTCCAATATAATTAGCTTGCCTTTCCCTAGCCTCTCATCCTGACCTCCTATCCTTAAACCCAGCTGTCATAACTACATATCTGAGATAGACTTTTCAATAACCCTGTCTGCTTGGAGTCACAGAGACAAATCAAAACTCAAATATGGATCTGTTTTATTTTCCTATCATACTGTGACTCATACAAGTTTTATAAAAGTAAGCTCGATGAGAGCAAGAATTGCATCTTGCATTTCATTTTATCCTGACTTGACAGGTGTAAAGGAAGGGCTTAATAAATCCTTATTGATGGATCCAATTCAGAAAGAAACTAGAATTGTTCAGTTTACAAGACACAGATAACTCAATGGCCAAAGAATGTTAGAAAGTATATAGTTCAATTCCATAATTTTAAACTGAGGCCTAAAGAGATAAAGAAACATGTCCAACATTAAATAATAAATTAGGCCAAGATGGAGGAGTAACAGCACAGACTTGCTAGCAATCTCCCCCTAAACCCAGCCAAATATCTGTAAAAATTATTCTAAACAAATGCTGGAGCTGCAGAACTCTCAGAATGGCAGAGTGAAGCAAATCTTCAGCCCAAAACAACCTGGAAGGTTGCCAGAAAGTGTCTATCGTGCTGTGCTGGGAGCAGAATGAAGTCCAATGTGGGTCACTCTGGCTCAGAAGGGACCTGAACAGGCCTCGGGGGCACTGAATTTTCGTTAGCTGAAGTGGTTTCCAGACTTCACAGCCCAAAAACGCTGAGAACAAACTGGAAAGTCAGTAGAAAAAAATCTGTGAGATCTGTGTAAGTGAGTAGAGTGGTCAAGCCTCAGCCCCAGGGTGGTGGAGGGGTGCAAGAACCCTCAGAGGAGTTCAAGGAGGACCCACAGCAGAGGCAGAAGCAGCAGTTGTTTCTGGAGCTTTAAGTTCACAGATTGTGGGATGATCACGTGGCTGACATTGCGCACTCCACCCCCATTGGAAGCAGAGAACTACCTTGACAAAGCACTCAGAAGTCAAGTAAATCACAGGGAAAAGAGCAAAAACCAGAAAAAGAATCAGACTATAGAATCTTACTTTAGTGACAAGGAAGAGAAAATACACAAACAGAAGTCAACAAAGTCAAATTTCCTACATCCAAAGCCTCCAAGAAAAATATTAATTGGTCTCAGGCCATCGAAAAGGATTTTGAAAATAAAGTAAGAAAAGTAGAGCAAAACTGGGAAGAGAAACGAGAGTCATGCAAGAAAATAATGAAAAACGAGTCAACTGCTTACTAAAGGAGACCCCAAAAATGCTGAAGAAAATAACACCTTAAAAATAGACTAACCCAAATGATAAAAGAGATCCAAAAAGCCAATGAGGAGAAGAATGTCTTAAAAAGCACAATTGGTCAGATAGAAAAGGAGGTGTGAAAGCTCAGTGAAGAAAACAATTCCTAAAAGATTAGAATGGAGCAGATAGAAGCTAATGACAACGAAAAATCAAGAAATTCTAAGCAAAACCAAAGGAATGAAAAAATAGCAGACAATGTGAAATATCTCATTGGAAAAGCAATTGACCTGGAAAATAGATCCAGTAGAGACAATTTGAAAATTATTGGACTACCTGAAAGTCATGAATAAAAAAAGAGCCTAGACATCATCTTTCAAGAAATTCTCAAGGAAAACTGCCCTGATATTCTAGAATCAGAGGTTAAAATAGATACTGAAAGAATCCACTGATCACCTCCTGAAAGAGATCTCCAAAAGAAAACTCCTAGGAATATTTTAGCCAAATTTCGGAGCTCCCAGGTCAAGGAAAAAATATTGCAAGCAGTGAGAAAGAAACTATTCCAGTGCTGTGGAAATACAATCAGGATAACACAAGATCAAGCAGCTTCTACATTAAGGGATGAGAGGGCTTGAAATATGATGCTCCAGAGGTCAAGGGAACTACAATTAAAACCAATAATCACCAACCAGCAAAACTGAGTATAATACTTCAGGGGAAAAATGGTCTTTCAATGAAATAGAAGACTTTCAAGCATTCTTGATGAAACAATCAAAGCTGAATAGAAAATTTGACTTTCAAACACAAGAATCAAGAGAAACATGACAAGGTGAACAGGAAGGAGAAATCATGAGGGACTTACTAAAGTTGAATTGTTTACATTCCTATGTGAAAAGGTAATATTTTTAACTCGAGACTTTTCTCAGTATCATGGTATATACATATTGATAGAAGGCACAAGATGAGTTGAATAGGAAGGGATAACATCTGAATAATAAAATTAAGGGTTCAGAGAGGAATATATTGGAAGAAGAAAGAGAGAAACAGAATGGCACAAATCATCTAACATAAAAGAGGCAAGATAAACTTTTTTAATGGACAGGAAGAAGGGGGAAGATAAGAGAGTAAGAGTGAACCTTGTTCTCATTGCATTTGGCTTAAGGAAGGAATAACATGTACACTCAATTTGGTATGAAAAACACTACAGGAAAGTAGGGGGAAGAGGATAAACTGGGGGTAGGGAGATGATAGAAGGGAGGGCAAATGGGAGGAGGGATTAATTAGAGGAAATACTTTTGAGGAGGGGTAGAGTCAAAAGAGAGAATAGAATAAATGGGGTGCAGGATAGGATTGAGGGAAATACAGTTAGTCTTTCACAATATGACTATTATGGAAGTGTTTTGCATAATTATACATATATAACCTATATTAAATTGTTTGCCTTCTCAGTGAGGATGGGTGGGGAGGGATGGAGGAAGGGAGAGAGGTTAGAACTCATAGTTTTAAAAAATAAATGTTAAAATTTGTTTTTACATCCAAGTGGGAAATAAGACATACAGGCAATGTGTTATAGAAATCTATCTTGCCCTACAAGAAAATAGAGGGGATGGTGATAAGAGAAAAGAGGGGTATGATAGGAGGGAGGGCAGATTGGGGAAAGTGATGATCACTAGAATGCATGATCTCTTGGGGGGAAGAGGGGAGAGGTGGAGAGAAAATTTGGAACTGATAATCTTGTGGATGTGAATGTTGAAAATTAAAAATAAATAACTTTAAAAAACTGATGAGACAAAATTTTAAAACAAAATAAATAAATGATAAATTAATGGTCAATCTTAGATTAGAGGATTCTAATCTCAATCTTATTGTTTTAAGATCTGATGATTAACCATAGAATCAGAGTAGCCCAATTCCTTCATTTTACAGATAACAAGTATCAATCAGCTTTATTCTGTGCAGTACTTTCATGTTTGGGATGGAAATAAAACTCAAACTGACACCTATTTTTCTCATTTGTACTTTCAACAAAACTGTCCTTTAAATTATTGTTATTTTACAGATCAAGAGACTAATCCTCAAAGAGTTCAAGTGATTTGTCTAAGAATTCATAGCTAGCAAATGTGAAAGATGGAATTAGGTTCCAAGTCCAAAATTCTATACATTAAACATTGTTTCAGTGGAGGCACAGAGAACTTATGTGACATGCCCAAGGTCACTCAGAGAGTAAAGGATCTGAGCACAAATCTTTCACCAAATCCAGGGCCCTTTTCATTTTCCCACACTGCTGTTCATTATCTACAAACAATGCAATACGTTACCATCCTGTAAGTGGTGGGATTATTGGAAGATTTCCCTTTACTACTTTTTCTTTCTATATCAGTAGGCAAATATATCTTGAAACTAGATCATAAACTAGATCATACATTGCTGGAAGAAGTTTTCTCCTTTGCTAGAATAATGGTTTCTTTCAATTTCTAAGCTCAGTTATATAAACAAGACAGAAAATTCTGATGTGATTATTTTGTCTGGCATGTGCATAGATAGGTGCCCACAGTCCATTTCCCTCAATTGGATCTGACCACTCAGAAAGACTTGAGCAGTACAGAAAAGGTATTATTGCCACTAATAATATTTTAAGCAACTAAAAAATTGGACAAACAAAAAAGATCACCTAGGGACCCTTATAAATAGTGTGTTTACTGATATATTCAAATGGTTATTAAAACAGCTCTGCACATTGTGATTGAAAATATAATGCTTTCCTTTTTAATAATGTGTGTTAATAATACTGATGATTAAAGAGAAATAATCATATAAAATTTCTGCAATGACTATGTAAAGTAGATTTGCCCAAGGGCAGTTTGATGTTCCAAGAGGCTCCATCCCCCAAAGACTGTCAGGTTTTCCAATTGCTCTATTAAGAGCATCATACATCTTTGTGGGAGATGGAGTCATCAAGGGAGAAATAGGGTGGGGGATGGGGACCCAGAGTCCCGTATTTCCTTGGCAGGGGATTGAGGGAAATATCATCTACATTCTGCATTCTCTTTGTGGGGATTGGGGATTAGGCCATTTGCTCCCCTGGGTAACTGGGCAGCTGTTACCATACCATCCCCATGGCTATATTTTGATTTGGCAGATGACAGAAAAGGATGTAGCCTTGTAGGCCTACAGTGAGTACAGAAATGAAGGCAAGAAGCTTGTGGAGCAGGGGCCCCATATATGTATATATGAAATATCTTAGAAATATATATATATGTATATATATATATATATATAGACACACATATATGTGTGTATATATATGTGCATATATATATCCTTTTCTTTTCTTTTCAATAGATTAGATCTTATAATCTGACAGTTTCTAGGAAAATTGTTTCTGGCTGGGAGAGAGGTCGGCTGTGTCTGTATGACATCAGGCATTCAGGTAAAAGACAAATACTCAGGCAATTGTTTTGATGTTTCCAAAATATCTAGATATTTAGTTTTGTACATGTGCACAATGAGGTTCCAACTGACAACCTGAGATAGTATTTACATAACTTCACTCCACAATGTCAGAATATTCATAATCTAGTAATTCTTTTGTTTGGTGTAGTGCAAAAAGATATACAGATAACTAATTAATGCTTTCCTCCTTCCAATCCTTCCTTCTCTCTCTCTTTCTCCTCCCTTTCCTCTCCCTCCTCTTCCTGTACATCTCCCTTCTCTCCCTCTCCATCCTCTTCCTGTACATCTCCCTTCTCTCCCTCTCCCTCCTCTTCCTGTACATCTCCCTTCTCTCCCTTTCCCTCCTCTCCCCTTCCTCCTCCCCACTCCTTCCCCTTCTCTCTCTCTCTCTCTGTATCTCTTTCTGTCTTTCTCTCTGTCTCTGTCTGTCTGTCTCTCTCTCTTCCCTGCCTTACACGATGAGAAAGTTTAGGAACAGGATAGGTAAACATTTTGATGAAGAGTGTTACCTAGAATCAAATGTATGTTGTCTGCCTCCAAGACATAAGAACAAATGCTCTTTTCATTGTGTCACTCTGCTTACTGAGTTGACCTTATACCTGAAAGGATATTCCATAAGAATGCATACTTGACATTTATGTGTATATATAAAGGTTCAGAAATTAATGTACATCATTTTCAGGTGCTTTTGTACCTTATCATAATAATTACAATTACATTTCCTTCCCCCCGCCCCGCCAAATTCTTAAAGAACTTTAAGCTATGTCATGCCCTTGTAACATCTTAGGTAGCTACAAGTCAATTTTGTGTCTTAATTTTCAGTTTATAGTTATTTTATAATATCATAGGTTTATGGATTTGGAATTGAAAAAGTATTAAGATCTTTCTGAAGCAACCTCATTTTCCAGATGAATTAACTGAGATACAAAAAGTCAAGTGACTTACCCAAGAGGAATAACTAGAATGAGTACCAGAGGCAGGATTTGAATACAGGTCCTCTCTTTCCATTGTATTATGATGCTATATTCACATTTTTATCTATACGTGAATGGATGTTCAAATGTCCCTTTTGTATCCATCACAGCACCCATTAGGTGTTGTGTTACTCTCAGACTATATGATTAAATATACCTGTAAATATATGTAACAGCATCTGATTGATTGTATGCACTGATGGATCAAAAAGATCAAACATCAAAAAGAGAAAAATGAAAACAATTGGATCCCAGAAACCCCAGTAATCTATATGTGCCCCTACTTTATGTGGCTCTTTAAGTTTTCACCAGGAAATAGAAAGTTGAGTTCAAAGTGCAATGAATTTTTCCTACTGTCTCCTAAAATGCTGCATGTTTTTAAGTTTTCCTTTGGGGGAACCTCTATATTATTTATGGGAAACACAAGAGCACATATTTCATTATGCACTTGGCAAAATGGAACATTCTTCCTATAACTCTAAAATCCTATATTCATGAAATGTGACCAGTTCAAAGAAGTCATACTAAAATCATGGTGGACTCCATTACACTACTAGCAGCCACTTTATTTCAAACATGGAAAGTGAGTTTGCAATTCTGGAAGCATGAATTAGAAGAATCATTCACTTAAGCTCAAAGGAACTGTTGTATGTAAAGTGTTTTGTAAACCTTAAAATGTTTCTAAATGTCACTTATTATAAGTAAATAGAAATGTGTAAAAATTGCAACTTTCTTATCACAAATTAAAATACTTTCTGAATCACTGTTGGCAGTTTGGAGGCTGGAAATTCAAGACAACATGGATTGCAATTACTGATTCCCCTTCAGGTATTTATAACATTGCCAGAAGATTTTTACTCTTTGCCCTCCAACCTAATAAGTCTGCAGAAAGAGGAAAATAAAGATTTAGTTTCTGAACCACATGTAAATGTAGGTATATGAATATATATATAATATTTACATATAACATACATCATTTTCTCTCCCTCTCTGTGTATATGTGTATAATATACACATGAGACAGACATTTTGTTTTATTCTCTACCTCACAAGCTTGTCTTGAAAAATAAGATATACAAATATGAGTTATCATTATCATCATAATTTATGAAATAGAAACAATAGAGAAAGAGACAAAGGATAGGTGAAATGACCAAAGGAGAAGAATTGAGTTAGAATAATAGATCTATAAATAGATCTGTTGAGAATGCTATAACTATTGGCACTCATATGAGAATGAAATTATGTAGGGCTACCTAGAAATTTTTTTTTGTATTTTACAAAAAAAAATAAAGTTTTATTAACGTTCTTTAAGAAAAAACCTTGCTGTTTGTTGACATTGACTAATTCCCATCTCAAATCCTTCCTTGCAACAAAATAGTGTGGTTTAAATAAAACAATTAACACGTTGGCTGTCAGATCATGTATTTCTCATTTCACACCTAAACTCTAACACCTTTCTGCTCAGATGGAAGCAGCAGGCTTCATCATCAGTCCTCTCAAGTTACCATCAGTAAAGTGTTTTACAAACTTCAAAGTGCTATATAAACACTACTATTACTACTACTACTACTGCTGCTGCTGCTGCTGGTGCTGCTGCTACTACCACTACCACTACTACTACTACTACTACTACTACTACTACTACTACTACTACTACTACTACTACTATTAATCTACTATCTAGCTATACATATACAGCATCAAGCATTTATTAAGAATGTACCAGGAACTCTGCTAGGTCTTAGGTACACAAAGACAAAAAGAGAAACAAAAAAAAAATGTGTCTTTTCACAATAAGCTTATATATAAGGGAAAAGAGAAATTTATAAAGAGAAAAAATGTATACACATTTAAGTAAGCAAAAGGTTAACATGAGTTGAATAAAAAAGAATTGTCAAGGCACTAGTAGTTGGGGAAATTAGGAATGAACTCATGCAGAAGAAGGTCATTCGGGTGAATTTTGAGAAGAACAAAGAGGTCAAAGAGAGAAAGAAGAGAAAGGAAGCTTCTATAAAAGCAGGAGAAGAAAAATGAAATGTGACAATGTAGGCCAAATGAACTGGAATGCTGAGTTCACGAAGGATAGTAATGAAGTATGTGAAGCTGAGAAATGCAGGCTAGAATAAAATTATAAAAAGAGTTTTAAATGAATAATATATCAGTATTTAAAGGATCTGTAATTTTGGTGGGTGTAGTTAATATCTCCATTGATAGAGCTTCCAATGAATCCCTCTATATCATAGTAAGAAGTATACATGAGTTGCTGTGATTGAATAAATCATTACTCTGCAGCCAATCTGGTTATATCTCTTTATGAAATCACAGTAGGTAACAGACATGCAATTCTTTTCTAGGAACATGTTCAAATATTATCCAAGTTAGTGGGATATGCCAAATGCTGAGCTCCATTGGCATAGTCTTTGAGGACTCATGATACCTCTATACTAGCAGAAAAGTAAAATTATAGTGGAAGATATGATAACAAAATACACATGAAAATATAGATTTATACGTACCCATGCTTACTGAGGTAAATCTCTTCTAACCATAGGCTTATAAAGTTGTCTTTTTTTGGGGGGGGGGAGTCCCTGTTAGCAATCTTCCAGTCTTATGGTAACCTTAAAGGATATTAATGGCTTAATTGCTGCTTCTCATCAGGGAGGTGGTAGACTACTAGTGTAGGATAGTTCATTTGCTATTAGACATGGGAAATACGTTGAATTGTTTTGCTTAAATGTACTTCTTTGCTGCAGGAGAGGCTGTTTCTGGGTGGGTATTGGGAACCACTAAGAAATGAGAGCAATGCTTTAAAAGAGCATCAAACAATACATTTTAAGCAAAAAAAAAAAAAAAAGCAACAACCTCTAGTTCTTCCTACAGAATTTTATGTTCACACGAGTGGCGGTAGGTGAGGCATTCTCCAAACACTCGAAAGACCCATTGGTCTAACTCAATTCTTCTTTATATGCACTCTTTCCCTACCATTTGTTTATTTCTTAACAGATCCCAGCTCCTGTTATGAAATATATTAAAACTAATTCACTTATATATCACTTTTCATAATAACCATGTGAGGTAGCTGAGGAATATATTATCATCCCCATTTTATGGATGAAGAAACTGAGAATCTAAGAGGATATGTGATAAACTCCATGTTCAAACAATAATTTTCTGAGACAGCATTCAAACTCTGGTCTCAAAGACCATCTCTCTACAAAAATATTTGACATTTATACTCAAGATTGTCAAAGTACTTTACATATATGATTCACACATATACATATACATGCGTATAGTATCTTATTGATCACAACAGAGTGCAAGAGTCTTGAAATAAATGTTTTTTCCCTTTACATTCCCAGCACCCAACTCTATGTCTTGAATATCATATGTGATTGGAAAATATTTGTTGATCAGAGACCTTAGAATATTTCTCTGGATTAAGTGTCATGGTTGTTATTATGCTTATTTATCAGGTAAAGAAAGTGAGACTCAGATAAGTTAAATGGTTTGCCCACAGTCCCACTGCCATTTTTAGAGAGAGGATTGGAATCTGAGTCTTTGCTGATGCCAAGTCCAGGATTCTATCCACTACACCTTGCTACATCTCATGATGATTATACATTATCAGACTCTCTTGGGAGGGGATGCATTCTCACATTTGTTGAGCACTAGGACTTTCCCTATTGAGAAGTAGGTGACTTTTTTTTTTCTTCAAAATCCATTGCCTCTCTTTTGAATATTGCTCTTCCCCTCTCAGTACCCACCCATATCCTTAATCCCAATACTCTCATGCTGTCCAGGCTCTCTTTACTGCCCTCCTGGCTTCCATTTACAATAAGCCACCATAGATTTGCTCTGATTTAGCTGTATCTCCATATTCCAGACCTTTCCCAATGACCTCTTCTCCTTCAAGACTTATTTATCCAGAGTACTATTACCCTAAGAGTCTCATTGTTTTAAGCCAGCGATGATTAACTGTTTGATCAAAAGGATTTATGTAAATGTGTTAATAAGTTATACTTCCCAGAAAGCATATACATTTCATTTGGGGCCTTCTGAAACATGAGCCATGGACGTTTTAGGGACTGTGAGAAGTGAGAGACATATTTGTGAAAAGGTCAGCCTTGTCTTCAAATCATACAGCAAAGGCAGCCCTGTGTATTTTTTTTACATAGAGTCATAGTATTTTAAAGCTGTATGGAACCACAGACATTGTCTTGTCCAGTATTTCCCAAACCAAAGTATGTTGAGGAGAAATAAACAATCCAAGTTCTCTACCACGTGCCCCTCTGAAGTGTCATCCATAGATATCACTCACATCAGGAAGAAAAGGGAAGAGGAATAAGGCCAACAGTATACTGGGACCAAGGCAAAGAGCCAAAGGAGTCAACTTTTAAAGATATTATGAGGTTATATTTTTAAATAAGAAATATTGGTTTCACTGTGTTTATTGACTTTGGTTTGGTTTCCTCAATCATAAAATTAGTTGACTGAATTAGGTACTCTCTGAGGTATTCTCTATCTCTCCATCTTTGACTGTATTATCTAATGACCTGCATCTGACATCCTTAGTGACAGGAATGTAATTTGATCACACATGTTTTGGGTAAGTCTTCACATACTTGGGCCAGACACCCCTCCAACTCACCAATGAGTCTGAGACTCCTTAGTTACCCTCAACCTGATTTGACCAGTCTGCCAAAACGGTTTACCAGGGTGTGGCCCCTGCAGCTTCTTGGAGCCACAGGTCAGAGCTGGGTGGAACAGGTGAACACCAAAGGTGGAAAGAACCTCAAAAAGGACTCAGCAGCCATCACACCAAGATACTGGTTCCCCTTGAACACACCCTACACCCTAACCTTATCACAATGCATATATCTATGCTGCAGTGCAATGCAATACTCTTATCACTTTGTTTCAGAGATATCTTTATACATGTTAATTTATTACGTGCTTTAAGAACACAAGAAACTCTCAATTTGCTTTTGCCATTTTTCAGGAAAAATCTTTCTAGAGTTGCCTTGAGCTATTTGGTCTTTCATTCCAAGCACATTGGAGTTTGTGGGTTTTTATTTGGATTCTTCACAATGTATCAATTTTTAGCTTTTTCAATAGTGTGCATTAAATGTTTCTTAAGATGACTATGGTGTAACATGTTGGTTACTCTAAAAACCTTATCTGATAGTATTTTGGTGCAGAGAGGGCAGACAACTGCTAAAGTTGGACCCAAGATATGAACATTTTATTACAGGCTAGTACAATTTCCTAATAAAACCAAAAACATGCTACCAGTTCTAGGCAAGTGTTTCCTATTGCTTATTGTCAACCATATCAACTTCAAATTACACAACAAGATTTTGTGTATCAATGCAGGATAATTATAATAAATAAATTTATTCCTAAGACTGAATTGGATGACAATAGCAAAAAAAGTGAGGAATTACTTAAATACGAAAAGGTAAAAAACTGTAACTACGGGCATTGAAAAGCTGCACCTAAAATCAACTCAAGAAATATTGGCTAATAATGAAATGGATGGTGAAAAAAGTGTTAATGTCTCAAGTGATTGTGAAAAGGAGATAGGCATGTTTAAAACTGAATTTTAACAAGCTATTCTGTAGCAGAAATGAAACCAATAGGTCAACTATACCAAAAATTGTAGTGTGAAGAAGTTGGTTTCTGCTGTAACAATAGGAACATATGAATTCTTGAATAATATTTGACAGAGTATAATATAATTTCAGGACTTGCATATTAGAATATATTCTATAGTCATTTACTTGATTAGTACCATAGGAGGAAAAGTAAAGTTATTCAGGAATATTCCCAAGGGTAGAAATCAAATGTCACTATGAACAAAGTGGTTTGACATATTTACTAAGACTTGCAGAAGCACATAGGAATGTTCCATGAATATCTCCGTAGTGTGTACCGTATACAACTTGAACATCATATTGTTGGATGTAAGATAACAGAAAAAAAAACATGTAGAATAGAATCCAGGAAACACAAGCATATCAGAAATTCTTGAAACTCAATCAATAATTCAAAACAACAATTCAACATTGACCCAGAATGATTCTATAAAGGCTTAAGAAGAAAAAGCAATAGAGGACAATAAGAACCCTCAAAGAAAGATAATGTGGAAATTGTCCCATCATTTGGTTAAAAAAATGACAAAAAGGTTTTGACTTGAATGAAATGCAAAACCAAAACTATGTATGCCATTAGTATAATGAATGAATGAAATAAGTATAGTCTAGCCTCCTTACCAAACTATAAAGTTGAAGGTCCAGATATTTAATCATATCTGGATTTAACAATATTTTAATATTTAATCATATTTTTGTATTCAAATGCCTTAATGGTGCATGAAGTACTAGTAAAACACATTATCACCTTCCTCTCTGACAAACTCTTAATCCCATCTTTCTTAAGAGAAGTTATGCCTTGTTTATTAGCCAACAACGAGAATATCCATAGCTCTCTAGATAAAGGCCAATTACCTGTTTATGCATTACAAAGTACATAAATAGCACACTCAATTTGTATCACTCAAAAATTATAGACAATGATAACAGAAAAAATATGAAGCCCTCAGAATAAAAAGAATGTACCTAAAGTCTCAGGGTTTTCAGAAGTGATCCATTATTGTTTCTTCAGTTATTGAATAAACCACCTGAAAATATCATTAATATTTCTACCATTTTTTGATTAACATAAAGCTTGTTACTTTGTTGTCTTCAATGTTTGATCAAGTTCTAAGGGCTCCACAGAGCCTGCTTCAGCCACCTTTGTGGCTTTTGGGACAAATTGTTCTCATCTGTCCATTCTGTAGGAGAAATATTCACATGCTTGGGGTAAACATTACCTTAAGTCCTTGATGGTATTGAGGCCTGTTGACTATGCTCAACCTAGTATAGCATGTCTCTGAATATGATTTTACTGTGGTGTTGCCAGCTCCTATTGTGTGCTACGGATGAAGGAGGACACCAAAGGTGAATGAGCAGCCCTGAAAAGAGCTCTACATGTTCTCACACAAAAGGTATGAGTCCTCTCTGAACACCACATACACCTTAATTAACACTTGTACATCAGTTAAATGTATATTTTTGGTACAGCAAAAATGAACAGGAAATACTTTGTCTCAAAATTGTCCAAACAAAAGCACACACAATGTTAACAAAACACAAGATTTATCACCCTAAACAGTGACAGCAATTTTGTGATTCAAAAAGGATGTAGAGGCTTGAAAGTTGTTCTCAGAGTATCTGAATTTTAAAAGCCTAAAACTCACAAGTATACCTCACTGAATTTCTTTAATTTAACTCTAAGTGTTTTATGTCTGTATGAAAGGTATGAAACTGTTAAGATCCAAGGGTAGAATCAACAGGTGTATTTTGAGACTTTCACATACGGTTAGCCACAATGTGTTGAAAAAGAAACTTCAAACAGATGACTATGTCATGTGATTTTATTAATAGAAATGGAGAAGTTTATGAGAGTGAATCTAGATCAGATCATTAGACAACAGAAAATACAAAAAGATTTTCCTTAACGAGCCCAGGCATTGATAGAAGCTGGTTAAATGATGCAGTAATATATGCCATGTAACATCAATGCAGGTTGCAAAAATTTATCCTGTCCTAGATAATTTAAGACATGATTGGGTGACTAGAAATACATAATACAAATATACTTTCCTTTGTAACCTAACAGATGACAAACCCCAATATCACTAATAGAGATCTCCAAAGATCTCAGATAATTCAATAAAAATCATACTAAAACAATATTTTGACAAACTGTACTACTGCCTACAACTGCCTATAAATACCTTTGATCATGAAAATTTAAGAACTTTTTTTTTGTCAGATGCTAATCCAACAAATACTCAGAATCTCTGTGCTACATGGATTGAAGAACTTTTACAATAGGAAGAAATTAAGGCCATGAAGGAATAGGATCAGCTACCTAACATTCCCATTGTCTTTCTGCTATTGGAGTTATTCCAAAGTTGTTTTCAGTGAGTCTACAGAAGATGAGCTCACATTCTAATACTCCTCAATTACAAAAAGTGATCAGTTTACACATCTGTCCAAAAATCCACAGGAAATGTACTGTACAAGAATAATAGCAGGATAGCAAGGTGTTCTTGGACTATTTCAATATGAAATCTATCCAGAAAGGTGAGAACTAGATTTTCCTAACAACTGTTATTGTTCTTATTGCTACCACAGGGAAGCCTTTGTCATGGAAGTGTGCAAACTTGGAGTATCCTGGAGCACTCTAGAGCAGAAATGACTGTAGTGCTCTTGATTTTTTCCATCGCACTCCTATGTTCCAGCCCTTTCCTTCAGCAGATATAACCGAATTCTTTAGAGGATGAATCACACCTAACCTATTCCCTACTCTTCTTAGTTATGAATAATCCCATAGACAGGGTGAACTGAGAGGGCAGAGCCAGAGTGGAGCTGAAGGGCTGCTTGCTCTCTGGAAGGTGATTGAAGTGGCATTCCGGCTATGACTAATTCATTTAGTATTCAAAATTTAGTGAGGAACCCTTTGTCACACCATCCATCCCAAATAAAAGGGAATAAAAATAAAATAAAAAACCTGTTTGATGCCTGAGGCATGTTTCAGTTTGTTGTTCAGGTCAGTTCATTTCAGTGCTTAATTTGTGGCACTTCATTTAATGGAGTCGTTTAACATCAAAATTTTTTTAGAGCAATTATAAAAAAAAAAGAAAACTGAACAAACCTGGTTTCCTGGGGTTAGTTGCTGACATTTCAGAACAATGAAGTCCCTCTTGCCAACTCAAAATATTGTTGGTGCTTAGAAGGCAATTAAATGAAATTAAATATGGTTTAGAGAAGAATGCCTGTATTTTTATTAATTATTTAGATTTCTATTGACCACTCAAATTTCCAATATGTGTAGTGGGAAAAAATTTCCATAGCAGGATGGGAAGGAGCTGATTATTTTCAATTAGAGCTGCAAAGTGCATTGGAGGTCATTTCATTTAACTCCCTCATTTTTCAGATGAAGAAAAGGAGGTCAAAAGGAGGAAAATGATTCATCTAATTTCACTTATCTAATTAATACTAGACCCAGGACTAAAACTTAGTCCTAGGTCAGTCTTCTTTCCATTATAACATGAAACTATGAAACTAAAGAGAAAGAAGATATGTGATAAAAACATATTAAATGTAACCAAAACATATAACTCATACTTCAGCTACTTATCCCAAACCATTGTTCCCTTACTCTATTCAAAGAAGCCAGGAAAAAAAGAGGCCAATAGAAATTCATAAGCTTAAGGTGATGATTGCTTACATAATCAATAGGTCAGATCTCCCTCTACTATAATATTTTGTTAAATAGATGTGAAAAACTATGAATTGTAAGCTCTGTAACAGTAAGTAGCTTGTTTTCTAAAGAAGGGAAATGCAGAAATGAAAAAGAAATGGAAGACAATTAAAAAATGAAAAGAGAATTGTCCCAGTATCAATTAAAGCATTGAAAAAGTGAACTGTCCCATTACTTTCTGTATTCAATAATTACCCAGACTGCTCCCATCAATGTCTTATTAGACAAGATAAATGTAAGGGAGTATATGTATGTCTAAGTCTAGGACACATGTGATTGGTCAATGAGTGGTAAATATCTTTATGACTCAGTACACAGACAGTTTACATAATACACAGCTGGTTCAAACTAATATTCTATAGGTACAGCTGACTATTGTATCAGAAAGAGAGAGAAAATTTGCTAGGGCAGGCTGTCCTTGAGCTGAGAAGAAACTTCCTGAGATAATGTTTAGAGGCTAGGGAGAAATGTGATTTTTAGAGAGAAATATGATTTTGGAATTGGGATTCAAGCACAGACACCCAAGTACTCCATCAACTGTTAGAGTCAAGTTACGATAGATTCAACTGTGGCTGATCAGACCAATAGAAGCTTGGAATGCTCTACCACAGGTCAACTACACATAGTCCATGTGAACATTTGGGTGGATTTTCTATATTTGTGCATTTCACATCTCTTTTGAGCAACTTAAACACTGCTTTGTTTATAGAACACAGCACCTTCTGTGATGAAGGCTGAACATGTTGGGGACCATTTACACACACTCTGAACCATCAAAACTCAAAAATTGAACAAGTGAACCTTGGGCTCAGAATTATTGCTGGCCAATCAATGAGAGCTAGAGTGATTCAATTTTAAGGCATGGTCAAGCAATTCCATCTGAATCCCAGTGGGCTTTATCAAAGTCTGTTTTTTTCCAGTACAGTATTTCAAGAAATGATAAATAAGCATACATGGGGCAAAAGAGCTAATTGTCCCAACTTTTTTTTAAATGATAGAATAGATAAGTGGTGAAGAGAAAAATAATCTAGTTCATAAACTCCAAGATATCTTGTGAGGTTTCAGTGATCAAAATTTACATTCCTTTGGCCAGAACATCCACAGGTAATGGAGGGAGAGGATAAAAAAGAGGGAGGGGAAAGAAGCAAGGAAGAAAACTGTTGAGGAACGAGGAAAAAACAAATAGACATAAATAGATAATAGATAATCAATTCAATAGAGTGTATGTGTTCATTGAGTTACTATTCAGTATATTTTCTGCAATCAGACAAAAAAGGTAGCATGGTATAGTGGATAGGAAGCTTAAGAGATAGTAGGAAATGGGCTCAAATTCCTTCTCTGATGCATACTCACTTTGTGTCTCTCAGAACAGTTACTGGTCGTCATTAATCATATTTCCTTAAAAGGGGCTCCTTATTCTGATGAAATCTCACACTCAGATCCATCAAAGAGCACCTGACAAAAATGAGCAAAAAGACAAGATCAGCCTGTAAAGAGTATTGGATATGAAGTCAGAAGACTCATATTCAAATCTTACATATTTGAGGGGCAAATACCATTGGTGTTTGGAAGATATTATGTCTTATGGTTATGGTTAGTATGTTCATTTGTTGAGTGACCCAAGTCACTCAACAAATATATAACAAACCTGAGTTTTAGTTATGACCTATTATGATCTATGCTTACTAATCAGTGTATATGACACCACTCCCCTTCTGTGTTATTTTAAAACTAGCACCTAGAATATGGCATTTATATAGTAGGTCCTCAAATATATATATATTGGAGTAAATTGGTTATTCTTTTGCCTCCTTACCCTCTTAGTTTATGTAATTGGAGCATATAGGCAGAGTTGGAAGGGAAAGTAAAGGGTATAGAGTCCATTCCACTTATGTTATAGGTCAGGGAAATGTGTCCTAGAGATCCAAGATTAAGGAAAGGAACAGAATAAACATTTATAAAGTGCCTACTAAGTGTCAGATATTGTGGTAACAAATCTTTAATTTAATAAACTATTTAATAGTCACAATGACCCTGCAAGGTAGGTACTATGATTATGCCTATTTTACAGTTGAGGAAACTGAGGCAAATAGTGACTTACACAGGGTCACAAAGGTAGTAAGTGTCTGAGGTTGGATTGGAACCCAGATCTTCCTGAGTTCTAGGACTAGCACTTTATGTACTGTGCTATCAGTTGCCTCTAGCCTTCACGGTTTATTGAACAGAATCAGGAACATCAGTATTCAAATACTGTACTTGACACTCTTTATACTACTGTAGGAATTTAACTTATTTACTCTGAATTCTGGTTTCTCCATGTGTAAAATGGGAAGGTAGAATAAGATGATAAATATTAGCTGTGATCTGCCTAGGGCAAAATTCCATGGCACTATTACCTTGTTATTCTTGGAAGCTTTGTTTCTCTTAATGAAGATAGAGATTGACATTTTGTTTTTGCTTCTGTATCATACTATTGACCAATATTGAGCATCCAGTTCATTCTAACCCCTCAGATCTTTAGTGGGAAAATCTTCTGTCCAACCATGTGTTCCCTGTCTTATACTTAGAAAACTGAATGTTTGAACCCAATGACTAAACTTTACATTTATCTTTATCTCTGGTCAATCCTAGCTTCTTTTCATTAGTCCTATATTCCTGATAAACAAGGTCTTTTTGGATCCTGCCTGCTATTCAGTGGGTTATTTTTCTCTCCCCTTTTGTGTCATTTGAAAATTTGATAGTTGTACTTCATATGCCTTCATTCCTATTAATATTCAAAATATGAAGGAACACTAAGGCTGAACATAAATTCTTATGCTTCTCTATTAAAACCTTGTGAAATTATAAAATTAATCAAATTAATGGTGACTCTTTGACTTTGATCATTGATCCAGCCTAGAATCCATCTAGTTTTATTGTCATCTGTTTATATTTCTTTATTTTTTCACAAAAATAGAATGAAAGACTTTGTCAAATTCCTTATGAATTATATTATTTCTCTAATCTACTAGTTTGGTTTACTTGTCAAAAAAAAAGGAAATCAGGATAGTCTTACATAAATTCTAGATGAAGTCATACTGACTTGTTATAATGACTGCTTTTCTAGTTTTTCATTGACCATCTCTTTAATGACCTGCTTTACATTGTACCAGGAATTGAAATAAAGTTCACTGAAGTTAATTTCAGATTCTTCTTTTTTTATTTCTTTTTTAATATTAAGATAGTATTTGACTTTTTCTAGGCCTGTGTTAACTTTCCCATTCCCATGATCTCTTAAAGGTTACTGACAGTGGCCTGAGGAATTTATTCCCAAGGTATTTGAAAAGGCCTTTAAAATTTCAAAGTCCTTTAAAATTCTTTGCATAAAAGATACTCAGACAAATTTCTTTGACTACCAATTTTCCATAACTGTGCATTTATTGAAGGATAATCTGTAAGAATATAAAAGACATCCTTGATAAAGGTAAAAGAAGTATATTCTACAGTGAAGCACAGCCTGATAATCATTTGTTTCACTGTGTAGTGAAAAATGTATTAGTGGTTTCAAACTCAAATAGAAATGGATACCTGCAGGCTTCTATTGATGATGAAAACCACAAATTAATATTATCTATGTTGTTTTACATATTTATTTTGTTAAGCATTTACCAATTCCATTTTACTCTTCCACTGGTACTTTGTAGTTGATTGTGACTGTGAGCCAGTTTGACACCTCTAGTGTAGAGAAAACATAGTCCCTTTATGCTTCTTGTTTATTGATTCTAAAAATTTATTTTGATGAAGTAATGTACTACCTTCAACAAGGCAAAAGGCTTTCTTAGAACAAAGTCTCTCTTGTGTATGTCAGTATCATACAAGGCTGAAAGATTCAAATCGATAACTCTGCTCAATAGCCTTATGATTATTAATATTATTGAGACATAGTATCCAAGATTATAGATTTAGAGTTGTAAAGGACCTTAGAAGCCATCTAATCCAACCTCTTTATTTTATAGATAAGAGGTCAAGTGATTTAAAAGAAAAATAAGCACATACATACTGACCAAATATATTTGCCACTCATGGATTAAATCCATCAGAGTACATATTGAAAAAAAAAGAATTCCTTATAGGCTGTGATGTCATCAGATCCTCCCTTTAATCCATGAAATGGCACTGTGTGTATTAAATCCTAGAATATTTGCAGATACTTCTAAATGAGGCTCATATTTACTCAAAAAGTTTGGTGTAATTGTATAAATGAGAAAAATTCCTAGGTAAAGAAACCCTATCAATGAGACAATGATCTACAGTTAGAAGAAAAACCCATAAAAACTGGTCCATTAGTGTATCTATCCTTTATGACTACTAAAAATGAATTATTATTTGGACACAAATTTGAAAAAGAACGTGCCTAGCATGCTGCCTGGCACATAGTATGTATTTAATAAATGATTTCTGATTGATTGAACATCAATGTAAAGGGAAGAAATATATCATCAGAAAAAAATTAAATTGTGCACTTCATTGATCTCCATATAATGTGATCTCAGCATGATGTATGGTAAACCTGGAGTGGATTTATGCAAGGACATGAACATACATAATTGGAAGGTATTGAAAGCATTGTGATTTATCCATTTGGAAGTGGTGTGCCTTGACAGAGATAAAAGTTGTCTTGTCCTTGATTGTGCAGTAGAAATTAAACAGGACATCCAGAGCAGATCGTAAGCATTCCAAGAAACCTCCATAGCTGTGTTCTTATGTAACTGGCACTTATTGATGCATAACTACTTTTAATTAATAGCTAAAATTGTAATAGTTATCTATTTTTTCTGTTTTCCTATTTTAAAAAAGCATCTTTTATAAAGAAACACGTTCAGTTTTTCTGACTTTTCTCTTTTATATGTGGTTAAAAGTGCTGTTTCTAATATAATTCTCTCTGTCTCTTATCTATTTTTGACTCTGTAGAACAATCCTATGGAATTTCTCTGATAACATGTATCAAGGCTGTCCTTCCCACATGTAATTTTAGCAAACTGAAATGGAGTTGGCATCATTCATCTTTTCTCTCAAAGAAAGTAAGGAGAAACACGTGAAGTAACTGCAGAGCCCCTGAAAGCAAGAATCTCAAAGAGCCCTAGTGCCTTCCCTTCTCCCCCTCACCACCTCTTCCTTATGCCAGTGTAGGGCACCCATCTCTGCCACTGAGGAGAGTCCCAACCCAATGGAATTTGGAACTTGGGTTACAATGTTAATAAGATACAAGTCCAGGTAGAGGAGGGAGTCTATATTGCTGCACCTCCTTTACCCAGCTCAGAGCAAAATTAGACTCCAAAGAAAGGAGTAGAGAGGTGACTTTCTATGAAGAAATTTAATTTCTCTCCTGATGGAGTCTCTGGCACTGAAGGAATGACTAATACGAGATATGCCCCCCCTTCTCGCTGCCTGTCCCAAAGCTATCAATTCAGTCATTAGGTTGCCTGAGTTTACTGTGAAGATGGTCCTGCACATGCTGCATATATCCAGAGGCATTCTAAAACCTGCTCATACTAGCTCAAAAAGTTGATTTTAAAATTTTTGACCATTTATATCTTGGAAATCAATAAACCTGACAAACTAGACTTTGATTTATTGTTTTGTTCGTTATTTCTGGATGTAAGATATTGTTGGGAAAAATGTTAATAATGAGTATGAAACTAAAAAGTGTGTCACAGGTACAGATTTTTCTCAATGAACTGATAATTAAATACTTACTGCTATACCACTGTATGTATCAATTATTCAACCAACAATCATTTGTTCAGCATTTATTGTGTGCAAAACACTATGCTAAGTATGGTGGATACAAAGAAAGGCAAAAAAAGGACCTGCCCTCAAGGAACTAACATTCTAAAAGTGCAGAAAACATGTTAAGAAACAGATACATACAAGATATATACAGAAGAGATAGAAACTAACCTTAAAGAAGAAAGTTTTTTTTTCTTTTCTTTCACAGAAAAAAAGAAACTTCAGCTTATTTAGAATGGTCATAGTCCCATTATACCAAAGAAAAACAGTATAAAATTGTTCACTAACCTGAAGAACAAGTAGACCGCAATGTTGGTCATGGTGAATGACAATGCAGATATTAAGGTATCCAAGATATTTCTTGTTTTTAGTGCAGGTATAATTATCACCTAAACCACATGCAAGTTCAGTTTAAAAGCAAGTCTACAGCCTTTCTACAAGCGTGATTTATCTGTTTCTTACTCTCCAAAAGTAAATTTTATTGAACTTATCTTCAAACAATGATCCTGAGGGCAAAGGAGTTGCTGGTTTATCTCACTAAAACTCCACAGTCAGGACAATTGGTGAATGCCTGACAGGCAGGTAAATACCATATGACAATAAAAATTATGAGCTTATTGGGGTACATCCAATAACTTGATATTGTCATTATTTGTATAATGCTTTGTTTTCTCAACCTTTCTTCTGCCCAAAGGGAAAAGACAAGGCACAAAAAAGAAGACAAAAAGATGTCAGAACCTGATGTAATGATCCCAAAGTTGATCATGGGTTGGAGGCAAAATAAAAAATTGCCAAAAAATCAGAACAAGGATTCTAAACAAAATCAGAATAAGAATCTGAGAGAAATTTCACAACCAGTTCCATTCCAAGTGTCATCTCCCTTTTGGATATACAAAGAGGAAGCATCATGTTGTAGATATAGTGCTAGACATGAAATCAGGAAGACTTGGGTTCAACTTAACAGTTAATAACTATGTGACACTTGGAAAAATTCCTTAACTCTGGATCACAGCTTCCTCACCTATAAAATGAAAGAATTCAACTATATGACCTCTAAGGCCCCTTCCATCTCTAAATCTATGAAAGCATTCCCCAGTAAATGATTTAACAGGAAAGATCCTTAGTGCTTAAAACACCTTAAGTTAAAACTCATGGTAGAAGGGTTTCACTTTCTTCATGGTAAAAAAAAATTTCCCTGGTTCTGGAGACTCTCTAACTGATTAACAAGGTTCTCTGGAGCTGAAGATTTCTCCAAACCAAAACAAGAAGTATAAAGCTAAGATACCCAGAGTCAAAGGAGGAAAGTGATTCTTTACTGAGGACTGAAGATCAGAAAGTGACTCCCAAGAAGCAGGGCACCAGTATTTACTACTCATGACACCTTCCATCTACTTTGTATGTATCCTTGATTTACTTATGCATTTGTATGTTGTCTCTGACATTAGAAGGTATAACAGCAAGCATCCTGGCATCCAGGATGACCTGCTGGTACAGGTTCTTAGATCTGTTTTTCTAAAAGGAAAGTAACTTTTAAGGGGTTAATTTTTATTTACTCTTTATCCACTTATCTACCTTAGAGAACATAATTAAGCAAACAATCATTTATTAATCATTAAGTAGATTTCTGGTATGTTGTTAATTGTTGGGCATACAAAACAATTAAAAACACTAACTGCCCACAATGAATAATGGGAAAATAATATGTAGTATATATAAATGGATTGCATTGCTTTGGAAATGCAAAAAAAAGGAAAAAATATTTGCTCTAAGACAGTTTAAGTTTAATGATTTTTCAGATAATAATAATAGCAATAATAATAGGCATTTGCATAATGCTTCAAGGTTTGCAAAGCAATGTACATATATTATGCCATTTGACAAACAAATCTATGACTTAAGTACTAACAGCATTAATATTTTCATGTTGTCTTCCCCATTAGAATATAAGCTCCATGAGGCAGCAACTCTTTTCGGCTTTCTTTGAATATTCATTACTTAGCAGAATGCGGGTGTAACACCTTTATTTTAACAAAAAAAAACCCCAGGTTAAAGGACCAGAGGTATTTTTATACTCATTTTAAAGAAAAGGAAAGTAAGACTGAGGTAAGTTGAGTTTCTTGTCTATTATCACAGTTGGCAAATGTCTATGATGGGATTTGAATCCAGGTTCTCTTCACTGTAAGTCAGAACTCTATCCATCTGTCACGAGTCCTCCATATATCAGTAAATACTGACTTATCATGAGTTCATTAAATACATATCAATTGAACGTTGGATGACCATTTGATTTGTTAAGGAATTCAGTTTTGTTTGCTTTGTTTTGTTTTGTTTTGAAGGCTACTCATATTCAGCATTGATTAACCAGAACTATAATCACTTGCATCTTATTTTGCTTGCTAGGAGAAAAAAAAAGTATGTGGTGAGGGAAAAAAAATAATCTATTGCCTTTGCATTTTTTCAGGTTTCTGTGCTGATTAGAATGTAGTTAGGAGATGGTAAATCACCTGATTGATCACACAATGGCATTTTAACATCAGAGTTTCCCAAAGGAGGCATTATACCTTCAAGAGAGGGAAATGGAAAAAAAAAATTATCCTGGCATGTCAAGCAGGATGTCACTTACACTCGATTGGCCACATCATCAGGGTTCTCTTCCATTAAGCTTTGTGTCAGTTCAGAAACTTTACATGTGAGGCCACGTGTAGCCGTCTACCACTGCTGACTGCCCCGGGCTAGCCCAAAGTACCAATCTTGTCATTGGTTTTCCAGAAAACCTCAGTGAGAATTAGTTGCATATGCTGGCCAGCCTCACTATATGAGACAAGGTTGTGGTTTTATTTTTACAATCAACCTTTCACTAGACACTTACCATCTTTGACACTTATACATAGACCATGGATAGAAGATGGAGAATGTTTGGGGAGAAAAAGAAAATTATAACCCACTTTGATATAGAACTTTAACATTTACAAAGTATTTTTCTCACATAATCCCGAGAGGCAAGTAGGTCAAATAGAATTAAAGATGATTCAGATTGGGAAACTGAGGCTCAGAAAGGGTTGGTAACTTACATATCATAATCATAAAGTTGGATAAGAATCAGGGGTGGAACTTGAACTAAGGTCCTTTGACTGCAGATTCACACTTCTTTCCAGTGTACCATGTTCTTTTTTGAAGCAGTCAAGCAGGCAGAAAGATGGGCAGTCACAAAAAATGTTTTGATAGCTTCCAGATTAATAGAAAAAAATTGATCGTTTTCTGTTTTTGTCCATATGCTATTGTTTCTCTTATAGTTTGATGTTTAGTTTGTAAGTTATTTCAGACAAACAAAAATCAGTTTCATGGATCAGCAACATCTTACCTTCCCCTTTTTGGACCTGCTGGGTGGGGTAGTATCTGTTTTCTTTTTACCTTCATATTTCCCAAGTCTAGCATAGTGCATATACTTGCGAATTAAATTGAATTTTTTCTTTATTTATCCTAAATGAAGGGTTTGTGTGGCTGTGGAAAAGGACCTTTTACATAAGTAGGGAAATGGATTCATTATCAGGCATTGTCAGAAACCAGAAACAAACACTCCCCACTGCCCTTCCCCTGCTGTCCAGTTACTTTACATTTCCTTGTATTTGAAAGCTTTTTTGTTAAAGAAAATTTTATAGCAAAGTGATTTTCATGGGCATTCCTATGTAGCCTGATTTAAAAAAAAATTCTATAAAAGGTTCCATTTCAGGTTTGTTTCTATCTTTCATTCTTTCTTCTTGCATCTTTGCATTTGCTCATGAGCACCAGAGGGGGTACGATGGACAACGCAGCAGACCTAGAGTCAGGAAGATTTCAATTCAAATTTGACCCCTGAAATTTACTAGCTGTGTGACCCTAGGCAAGTCACTTGACCCTGTTTGCTTCAGTTTCTTCATCTGTTAAATGAGATAGAGAAGTTAATAGAAAACCACTCTAGTATCTTTGCCAAGAAAACCACAAACTGGATTATGAAGACTCAGACATCACTGAAACAACTCAACAATAAGAACTAATTAAAACATATTATAAAAATAAAGGTATGGCTGAGTGGATGGAGAGCTGACCTGGGAGTCAGAAATATATAGGCTTAAGTCCTACCTCAGACAAATATTGCCCATGTAAATCTGGGCAAGTGACTTAACATTTCAGTGTCAGAGGCAACACTCTAGATGCAAGCCATTGACAGTGACTCACTCTAGCAAATACATGACAGCTGAGACTAGAAACCAAACTTTTTGATCTCGGATCCACTGTTATTCCCATAATACCATGATATCTCTGAAATGGCCATTTAGTTTAATGTCTTCATTTCATAGATAAGGAAACTGCGGTTTAGCAAAGAAAAGTGATTTGCCCAAGGTTGTAAAATAAGTTAGAGAGGCAACTAGATGGCACAGCATATCTGAATTCAGATCTTTTCTAGTTTTGTGACCCTGGGCAAGTCATTTAATCTCTCTGCTGCCATTTCTACATCTGTAAAAAATAAGTAGGGGGATCATAACAGTATGTACCTCTGAAGGTTGTTGTAAAGATAAAATTAGATAGTATTTGTACAGTGGTTTGTAAACCTTAAAGTGCTATCTAAATGCTGTTATTATTACTGTTATTTTAATCATTTTAATGAGAGCTGTAATTCTACCCCAGTTGTGCTGAACCTACCTCATACTCCTTTACTCATGTGTATCTCATTTTTTATCTCATTAAAACAACATTTATTAAGTGGCTGTTATTTTCCACACATTGTGTTAGGTGCTAGGCATACAACTGATACAAGCCCTGTACGCAAGTAGTTGACCTCATTACTTCTTCACATCTCTACTAAATTGTGAACTCATCAGAGCTGGGCTTGTGTTTTACCAATGTTTTTTATCTCTGCCTACTCTTAAGTATTGTACATAGTCTATTCTTAAACACGATGAACCCACTATTTCATTGCTGTGGGTATTCTCTCACCCAATGCACACCAATATAAATCTATCTATTACCATCCTGTGTAATTTTTTTCCAGTTTTTTTCTCCAGAAATACATTGGAGTCTTTCCTATGGTTCTTTTTAATATTTTGTGGATACCAGTGTAACACTTGGGCTATCCATCTGTCATCCCACACTAGTAGTTACTTAATAAATATCTGTTGACTGGAAGCTAATGAATGAATGAATGGTTAACATATTAACACTTATCAATCACTAAAATTATTTCAGGGAAATGCGTTGGCTTCTTGAGAGGGAATGGGATATAGATTTTAATGAGAGATTTTCAGAAAAGGTATGGAGTATTACTGTGGATGGTAAGGAGGAGACAAAGGGCTCTGGGAGTTGGGAAAACCAGGATAAGGAAAGTAATTTGCATAATGATCAAAATCATACAATAGAAAACACTTAAGGTCTCCATAACTCTTGATCCATAGAGTGACCAGAGGTAACATCAATCAAGTTTATGTTGAGGTATGATTCCTGACTCTGTAATGAAAGATAATGGACAGTTGTAAAAGACAGACATTCATTTCCAGAAATGGCCAATGCATTTAATAAATTAACAGGTAAATATTTATCAAGAAATTACTATTTGCTGATTGCAGTGTTAAGCACAAAAATAAATCAGATCAAACTTTCAAATAGTTCAATTGCATTGATTTATTTTAGTCAGCCATCAAACAGTCATTAATTGCCTACTGTGTACCAGGAATTGTGCTAAATATTATGTATACAAAGAAAAGCATGAGATAGTATCTGTTCTGGGAAGGTTTACAGTCTAATGGGGGGGCAACATGCATATATATATATATATATATACATATATATACATATATATATATATGTAGAGAGAGAGATACATACATGCATACACATAAAAGTTGCATATATATGTATATATATATGTGCGTGTGTGTGTGTGTGTGTGTGTGTGTGTGTATGATAAAAAGGAAATAATCAAGAAAATGAAGGCACTAGGATTAAGGAGGCCAAGAAAGACTATCTGTAGGAGGTAAGATTTCAGCTGGGACTTGAAGTTAGCCAGAAGGCAGAGTTGAGAAAGGAGAGCATTCCAGGAAGTAGGAAGAGTCAAAAATTGCCCAGAGCTAAGAAGAGTTAGAGTGTCTAGTTTGGGATTCAGCAAGGAGGCCAGGAACACTGGTTCAAAGAGTAAATAGGGAAATGTATAAGAAAACTGGAAAAAATGGGTGGGTTAGATTATGAAGGACCTTATGTAAATAGATGATTTTTATTTCATTCTGCAAGCATTAGGGAGCCAATAACATTTACTGAATAGAGGGGGTGAGATGGACAGACCTGCTCTTTAGGAAAATTACTCTGGTGACCTAATAGAGAATGGAATTGAATGAAGAGAGAACTGTAACAGGCAAATGAATTAGCAGACTATTGCAGTAGTCCAGGTATGAGGAAATGAGGACCTGTACCAGTGTGGTGGCTGCATCAAAGAGAAGAGAGTGCAATCAAGAGATGTTGCAATGGAAAAATAACAGATTTTGGCAACAGATTTTATATGACTGTACTTATTTCTTATGAAGAAAGGTGATATTGGAGAGAGGAAATCATTGAGAAGAGCAGTGATTATTTTTTTAAAAGTAACAACTGGAGATGGAGCCAAGATGACAGAGGAAATGCTTTATCCCCAAAACCTCCAAATACCTTTAAAAATGACTAAACAAATTACAGAGCAGCAGAACACACAAAAAGATGGAGTGAAACAAATTCTGAGCCCAATACAACTTAGAAGGTCAGCAGGAAGGGGCTGTCCCACCTGGGTGAGAGTGGACTGCAGTTCAGGACAGGCCATGCCAATATAACCCTAGCCCAACTCCAGCCCCAAGGCCTTGGGAGTGCCTAAATTAACAGCAAGCAGGAGTGACAGCGGTTGTTTCTAGAGTTTAGCCCACAGATGGTAACAGGGTGGAACAAGCGGTCAGATGGAAATTACAGGGGTCGTTTTGCTAGCACTGAGGCAGGACTCTGTTGCTTTGCCTATACTTGGATCTGAGTCATAGTCCTGGGTGGCAGTCCCATGGGGAGGAGGAACACTAGAACATCAGAGCTAGAACATCATAGGGTCCCCCATAATAGATGAGGGACCCTCCTCACAGTTACAGGCAGAAAAGAGTGCTTGTGGTTACTCATAACCAGAGAACAGGCCAGGAGGGCAGCAAATACCTTTCCTTATATCTTACCACCTTGGAAGAACTAAACACTTACAGGTCCATAGAATCTGAAAACAGCTGCACAAACCCCCTGATGCTTGGAATAGTTCTCTATCCACCATGGAAGCAGAGCCCTTCTGTAACAAACAGTTAAAAGGCAAGTAACAGACTGAAGAAATGAAGATACAATAGGAAAAAAACCTCTGACTATAAATAGTTACTATGGTGACAAGGAAGATCAAAATATACACTCAGACGAAGAAAACAAAGACAAAGATCTTACATCCAAAGCCTGTAAGAAAAATATGAATTGATCTCAGGCCATGGAACAGCTAATAAAGGATTTTGAAAATCAAGTAAGAGAAGTAGAGGAACAATTAGAAAGAGAAATGAAAGTGATGCAAGACAGTCATGAAAAACAAGTCAACAGTTTGGTAAAGAAGACACAAAAAAATGCTAAAGATAATAACACCTTAAAAAAAGACTAAGCCAAATGGTAAAATATATTTTCATTTCATGAAAAAAATATTGTCCTAATAACTTAACCTATGAGAGATAAATCAGAAAAAGAAAATGATAAATCGTTGTCTATAATGAATATTGATGCAAAAATGGAAAAAGGCTTATAATAATATAATTAAAAGTTTATTTAAGATAACTGTGTCTTATTTGTACTAGGAATTTAGGGCTAATTGAACATTTGGTAAACAATAAATATAAAGATTCCCATTAATAAAAAAAATCAATAAAATTCTGTTAAATCTTTGGGCATTCTATAGACTGTGCTTTAGGTGTAGTTGTCTATTACTAGAAAACATTTTAAAAACAATATAAATCATAGAAATAAATAAACATTTCCTTAAAACAATAAACATCATCTTTCTAAAGCCAAGAACTAGCATTATCTATAGTGGAGAAACACTAAAAGACTTTAAAATAAATCAGGGTAATTAAAGGATGTCTCTTTCTACCACTGCTAATATAGTTCTAGAAATGCTAGATGTAGCAAAAAACATCATAATAATAATAATAATAATAGCAATAACAAAGAAATTGAGAGTATAAGTATAAACAATGACTAAATTATTATTTGAAGATGCTACAATTGTTTACTTAGGGAAAAAATAAAACCACAATTGAACTAAAAGGTAAATTGAAATAATAACATCAATAAAGTAGCAGAATTAATTACATACCCAAAATCATTTGTCTTTCACAATATTGCTAATAAAGCCCAGCAGGAACAGATTTTAAAAAAAGAAATCTCTTTATAAATGAGTATAAAATGTACAAAAATATCTCACAGTTTACCAAAGTAAATCAGGACTTCAGCACATTTTTTTCTTAAATAGGATAAATAATTAGGGCATTTTAATTATGTACAACTGGGTTATGCCAATATAATAAAAATGGTGATACCATCTAAATCAATTTACAGATTTTTTTGCCTATCAATCAAACTACCAAGGGGATACTACATAGAACTAAAAATAAGTAAGTAAACAGGCAAATAGATGAATCAAATGAATGAATCAATGAATGAATCAACGAATGAAGGGAAGGAGAGAGGGAGTAAATAATTAAATAGAAAAATAAATAACTAGTGATCTAAGAACAGCAACTACTGGGAAAATTGGAAAGAAGCCTGGAAGAAATAAGGTTAAAAGTGTCCTATGACATTACTGCTGCTTTTGTCATTATTGTTGTTCAGTCTTATCAGTCCTATTCAACACTCTGTGACCTCATTTGGGGTTTTCTTGCCAAAGATACTAAGTGGTTTGCCACTTCCTTCTCCATGTCATTTTACATATGAGGAAACAGAGGGAAACTGGGTTAAATTAACTTGTCCAGGATCACACAGGTAATAAATATCTGAGTTCAGATTTGAACTCAGGAAAATGAGTCTTCCTCACTCCAGGCCCAACATTTTATGCACTGCGTTAACTAGCTGCCCATGTTATGACATATACCAACATAAACTCTAAATACATAGATTGCCTATGTTTTAAAAGTTGATTAATGAAGTAGAGAAAGACAGAAAAAAGAAAGAAAAAAGGAAAGAACAATAGAAGGACATAGCTTTCACAACTATGGCTAGGGGACAATTATTACCTAAAAAAGAAATAAAATTAAAAAAATAAAATTAAATAAAATTGAAAAACTCCAACATTTGGAAAATAATTAGAGTAATCATTGGATAGGAATGATAAAAAATCTCCACATCAGATCTCCCTGACAAAAATCTAATAGACATAATACAAAAATAATTGATATAAATATATGATTGCCATTCTCTACTAGATTAATGGGAGAAGATATGAATAATCTGTTCTCAAATGAAGAAAGGCAAGCTTTTGATAATTATATTTTAAAAATGTGTCAAGACACTAATAATAAGAGAAATGAAAATTAAAATAACTCTCAGCCATTAGATTTTCAAAGATGACAAAAGAAGAAAATAGCAATTGTTAGAACAGTTGTGGGTGGACAGGCACATTAGTTGGTAGAGCTATAAATTGGTTTAGCCATTCTGAAAAACAATTTAGGACTATGTCCAAAAAGAAGTTACTAAACTGTACGTTTAACTCAGCAATGACAATAAAAAAGTGCCTCCAAAACAAATGTAAGTCAGAAATAGAAGATCCATGTATAATATAGACACACACACATATACATATGTATATATATGTATACTCATACATATACACAAATACATATACATACACACAGGCTCACACACATGTATACACACATAAGTGTGTTTATATTTCAGTACTTTTGGTTTTAGAGGGAAAACAAAAACATTATTTGGGGAACAAGTTGACAAATTATAGTATGTGAAAGGAGTTTCACCATACTCTGAGAAATGCTGAATATGGGTACTTAGAACCTGAGCTTACTTTGCTGGGTTCCTATTTCTGGCTTCCACTTTCTTTAGCATATCTATATGCAGACTCCTAGCATCTTGGCAGTTGGCTGTCCAAAATTAGGGCAGTGAGTTGTCTTGTCTCCCCTTTCGGGGTTTGACTATACATACAGCCCTCATTATTTTGTACCTCATGACACCCTTTACCCAGTCAGGATGCTGTCACTAACTACTGCCTACCACCATATTTTCTCATCAAAGTCTTCTAGTGGGTACCTCAGCTTAGGGCTTCTGGGTTATTTACTTACCTCCACACCAGCTTCTTTGGAAAGATACCTCTTCTAATATATTTTTTTCTAGATTCTGGTTATTTTATCTATTTAGTTCTAGGTTTGATGAAGGAGCTTACTTCAGTTTCTTCTTGAAATTTTTAGTTCAGAGGGAGTGTTATTTTTTAGTCCAGTGCTCTTTCTAGATCATTACTAAGAAGAAACTGAGAAATGATGAATATGAAAAATGCAGAAAACTGTGGCAATATTCGTATGAACTGAAGCAAAATGACATTAGTTGAATCTTTAGAACAATTTATATTGTGATCATAATATACTATGAAGGGAAAGAACTTCAGAATACCTTGGAATTGTAACCAAAGTAGAGGCCAATCGTAATTTCAAAAGATTATTAATGTAATGTGCATCCCATTACTTGCCAGAAAAATGATAGACGAAAGGAGTGTTTCTTAAACTTTTTTCCACTTGCAACTTCTTATTGCCTGAGAAATTTTTATATGACCTCAGTATATAAGTATGTGAAATAGGTATACAAGTCAAACATTTACTGATAATAAGTCATAAAATTTTTTAAAACAACTCTTTATTATAGATATAACTTACCATTTATTAAAGATGAAAGCCAATTTGCATGCTAACAAGAGGATGTACTTGTTTGTTTTTACATAAATCTTGGTGGAATATTTGGTACTACAGGATGTAGAGCATTTTTAGTGTTTTTCAAATTTTTTGATTTTATGATAATGATAATGCTATTTGCATAAATATATAGTACAAAATGGCAGAATTATGTTTTGGACCATTTTGGAAATTGTTGGAAATTCTGTCCTAATATCAAGCTAAATTTCATTTAATAATTTTTTAGGAAACTCAAGTTTTAACCCTGCCTTGCTTGATAACTTGGAAAATTCTTGAACTTATAAAGACAGATGACTGCCATTTTTAAAATTTCAATTAAGTATGATTTATAAACCCAACTTAGTTTTTTAGAATCAAAAAATTTGAAGGGGAGTGTTTGTGAGTTTTTATCTCTGGGCACTTCAGATGATCAATTATAAATTTTACAATTAAATCTTTGGCAAGGTTATTTTCAATCATAAAATCGTCTGTAGCTGTGAACATTGATAAAGAACCAATTCCACCCTATTCATCCATAGGTTAACTTTTTTAATAAAACTTTCAATTTTATCTTTTAATAAATATGTTACAATATTTTTCCTTGAAGGAACATGTCTAAATCATTAATTTTTTTGAAAATATCCAACAAATAACACAGTTTTGAAAGTCATTGTGAAAAAAATAATAAAATCAGATTTCTGCTCAATCAAAAATATGTTAACCTTAGTCTTTCAATTTCAATAGTCTGTTTAAACTTTGCCTTCTTGAGAGTCACCTTACCTTTGCATGTAGTAATATTAAGCTTTTGTAATTGGAGTCCATGTCTTTCCCAAGGTTTGAAAACAAACCACTGTTTGGCTTTTAATGAAGCTAATTATTTTGATAGTATCATGAAGTATAACATCTAACTGGTGATTATTTTGGCTACAAATGCCTCCTCATGGATTATGAAGTAGATAAAAGTGAGATGTTCGTTGCCACCAGCTTTATCTTTTGCTACAATTTCAACATTCTTGCCTATCATTGCTCCAGTACTGTCTATATAGACTCCAATGCATTTTTCCACTGTAAAACTTCACTTGTGAAAAATGCATTATCTTTAAGATATATCTTACCCTCTTGTGTGTCCTTTCAAAAGGCAACAAAATAATAATTCCTCATGTATACTTCTTTCATAAACATATCTTGCATAAAGCAACAACTGTGCCATGTTAGAAATATTAATTGTTGTTTCATCTAACTAAATTGAAAATTTTTGGTAAGCCTGGTAATAAGCTGAAGGAAATATGGAAGAAAGGAGAGATGGGAATAAAGGAAGGAAGGAAAGAAGGAAAAAAATCTTTAGATAAATTTCTGGTAGACAATTGATGATTAAGGGAAAGATCTTAGGAGAGTGACTAGGACTAGATATATTGATTTGTGAAGTACGTGCACAGTGATGATAATTAAATCTATGAGAACTAATGAGGTCATCAAGACATGGAATACAATATGAGAATGCCCAGGATAAAGCCTTGAAGTATACCCAAAGATAGGAAGCCTGATAAGAATGATAACTTATCATCATCCTCAAGTGATATTGAGTAAGAGTGTTAAATGAAAGAATATTCAGGAGAGGTTACTCAAGATTGTCAAATACAGGAGAGAAGTAAAAAAACTGAGTACACAAGAAAGATCATCAGAGTGGTCATTTAAGAAATTATGAGTAACTTTGGAGGGAATAGTTTCAATTAAGGGAGAAAGTCAAAAGTTAGACTGCAAATAGGTGAGAAACTAGCAAAAGGAAAGGAAGGAGAAATGGGAAAGGTAGATAGCTGTGCCTAGAAGTTTGACTGATAAAGATAGGGGTGATATTATAATATGATATTTAGACAGGATGGTAGAATATTATGAATTATTTTTAAGAATATGTGAGAGATTAAAGATTAGAGATACTTATAACAGGGGTGATTAAGGTAAAAATCTTATGGAAAAAATAGGCAATGAGATCAAATACACATATAGAGGGCTGGACTTTAGAAACTCCATCATCAGAGACTTGAGAAAAGGAAGATAAAGAATGATTATGCAAAGGTAACAGAGGGGAGAAGAAAAAGATCGTTGAAAATTACCTCAATTTTCCTAGTAGAATGTATTGAGTGGTCTGTTGTGCAAGTTGGTGGAAAGAAAGAGATATGGGAGACTTGAAGGGAGAAGATATTTGGAATAACTTCTTTAAAGAATAATTAAGAAATCAATTAGGAAGTAATAAAAGAATTACTTTGTAGTAGTGAGTACCCAGTTGAGACTAGATCCCATACTAACATAAATATTTACTATTTGTATGACTTCATTTGGTTGAATTAAGTAGCATGTGAATAGGAGCTGATCAAACAAAGGGCTCATGTTTTTTTCCTTAATTTTTTTTTTTTGCCTTCCAAATTCTCTCCATATCTCCAGCCCTTCTCCCACCCATTGTGAAAGTAAGCAATATATCAATTATACATGTGAAATTATGCAAAACATATTTTTATATTAGCCATCTCTGTCTGTCTCTCTCTGTCTCTGTCTCTCTCATTCACTTACACATGAAGAAACAAGAAAAAGAAAAAAAACATACTTCAATTTTCATTCAGAGTCCATCAGTTCTCCCTCTGAAGTTGGGTAGCATTTTTCATTGGCTTTTTATTTCTTAAACATGTTTCCCTATTAGTCATGTAAAGAAGAATTAGAATGGAAGGGAAAAACCAAGAGAAAGAAAAAAAAAAAGAAAAAATAGTATGCCTTGATCTTCTTTCAGACTCCATAGTTCTTTTTGCTGGATATGTATAGTGTTTTCCATCTTGACTCTTTTTTGAATTCTGCTAGATTGTTGCATTGTTCAGAAATTGTATTGCATGGCTCTATCAAAGTTTGTCATTGCAAAATGTTACTGTTACTGTGCAATGTTCCCCTGGTTCTGCTCACTTCTCAGCATCAGTTCATGTAAGTCTTTCCCAGTTTTTCTGAAGTCCCCCTGTTCATCATTCTTATGGAACAATAGTATTCCATTATATTCATAGACCACAACTTGTTCAGACATGCCCCAATATTGACGGGCGTTCCCTCAATTTCCAATTCTTGGCAACCACAAAAAGAGTTGCTATTAATATTTTACATCTACTATTCCTTGCTCTCCTAGTTTGCTTTTAGTATCCTCCTAATTTATATCTAAATTGTGTACCATTTTAACTTAATCTTGGTGTACAGTATAAGATGTTGGTTTATGCTTATTTTCTGCCTATTTTCCAGATTTCCAGCAATTTTTATCAAATAGTGAGTTCTTATCCCAGAAGCTGGAGTCTTTGTGTTTATCAAATAGGAGATTACCATAGTCATTGACAAATGTGTCTTATGTACCAAATTTATTCCACTGATCCACCACTTTATTACTTAGCCAGTGCCAAGTAGTTTTGATGACTGCTGCTTTTTATAATACAGCTTTAGATCTTGTAGGTCTAAGTCACCTTCTCTTGCATTCCTTTTCATTAATTTCCTTAACATTCTGGACCTTTTGTTCTTCCAGATGAATTTTGTTATTTTTTTCTTGCTCTACAAAATAATTTTTGGTAGTTTGATTGTTATGGCATTGAATTAGTAAAATGTTATAATTTTTATTATACTAGCTTGACTTGCCCATGAGCAACTGATATTTTTCTCAATTATTTATATGTGACTTTATTTGTATGAAAAATGTTTTGTGAATGTGTTCATGTGGTTCCTGGGTTGGTCTTGACAGGTAGATTCCAAAATATTTTGTACTGTCTATAGTTATTTTAAATGGAATTTCTCTATCTCTTGCTGTTGGACTATGTATATACACATACATACATACACATACATAAGCATGAAAATGCACATGTACATGAACACTATACACATATGTATTCACACACATGCACACACACATATGTGTGTGTATGTATACATGCATATACACATACACACATATATGTCCTCTCCAACTATTCTAATACTGAGAAAGGTCTCATGAGTTACAAATGTTATCTTTCCATGTAGGAATGGAAACAATTCAACTTTAATAAGCTCCTTATAGTTTTTATTTCCTGTCCCTTTTCATTCTTCTCTTGATTCTTGTATTTGAAAGCCAAATTTTCTATTCAGCTCTGTACTTTTCAACAAGATTTGTTGAAGCCCTCTATTTCTTTGAAGTTCTATTTTTTCCCCTGAAGTATTGTACTCAGTTTTGTTGGGTGATTCTTGGTTTTAATCTTAGTTTCTTTGATCTCTGGAACATCATAATCCAAACCTTCTGATGCCTTAGTGTAGAAGCTGCTAGATCTTGTGCTATCCTCATTGTGTTTCCATTATACTTGAATTATTTCTTTCTGACTACTTGTAATATTTTCTGCTTGACTTGGGAATTTTGGAATTTGGCTGCATTATTCCTAGGAATTTTCCTTTTGTGATCTCTTTCAGGAGCTGATAGGTGGATTCTTTCCATTTCTATTTTACTCCTGGTCCTAGAATGTCAGGGCAGTTTTCCTTGATAATTTCTTGAAAGATGATGTCTAAGCTCTTTCTTTTATCATGACTTTCAAGTAGTTCAATAATCTTTAAATTACCTCTCCTGGATCCATTTTCCAGGTCAACTGTTTTTCCAATGAGTTTCTATTTTTTCATTCTTTTGGTTTTCTTTTATAATTTCTTGATTTCTCATAAAGTCATTAGGTTTGTTAGCTCCATTCTAATTTTTAAGGAATTATTTTCTTCAGTGAGCTTTTGGACTGCTTTTTCCATTTTGACCCATTCTGCTTTCTAAAGCATTCTTCTCCTCATTAACTTTTTGGACCTCTTTTGCAACTTGCGTTAGTCTAATTTTAAATCTGTTATTTTTTTCAGCATTTTTTTAGGTTTCCTTTAGCAAGTTGTTGACTCATTTTTCATGATTTTCTTGCATCACTCTCATTTCTCTTCCTAATTTTTCCTCTACTTCTCTTGATTGATTTTCAAAATCCTTTTTGTACTCTTCCATGACCTGATTCATATTTTTCTTGGAGTACTTGGATACAGAAACTTTGGCTTTATTATCTTCTTCTGGCTGTATCTTTTGATCTTTCTCATCATCAATGATGGAAGAAAATACCTCCTCCCCAAGAAATTAAGAATCTACAGTCTGTTTCTTTTTCACCATTTTAAATGCTCATTTTCCCATCCAATTACTTGACTTTTGAGTTCTTTGTAAAGTCATCATGGGACTGGGACAGGGTCTGGGCCTAGGAGTTGATTATGCTCACCTTTCAGTCAGGTGAAAGACCCTTCTCACTGACCTTCAAAGCTGTCTTTGGTGTTTGTAGGTTGAGAAGCCTGGAAATTGTAGCAGTCACCAGCTATTCAATCCACAAAGGCCTGCTCCAGCTCCATTCATGCCAGTGTGGCCCACACTGAACTGCACTCTGCACCCAATATGGTACAATAGACCCTTCCTATTGCCCTTCCAGATTGTCTTGGTATGGAATTTGCTTCAGTCTGTCACTTTGGGGCTTCTTCTGCTTGAGGTTGACAGTGCTTTCTGTGGAGAAAGGTCTAAAGCAGGCCTGATCAATATCACCCACCAAATGTGTTGGGGTGACTATCTGGTAACTGGGTTCCGTGGCCAATTTTTGTGTAGGTATCATGTATCTCAGAGAAAAAAGTATATATTCCTTTGTATCCCCATTCAGTTTTCTCCAGAGAATTACTGTATCTAATTTTTCTAAGATTCTATTCACCTCTTTAGCTTCTTTCTTATTTATTTTGTAGTTAGATTTATCTAGTTCTAAGAGAGAGTGGTTGACCTCCCCCACTAGTATGTTTTCACTGTCCATTTATTCCTTTAATTACTTTAACTTCTCCAAGATTTTGAATGTTATACCATTTAGTGCATATATGTTTAATACTGATATATCTTCATTATTTATGGTACATTTTAGCAGAACGTAGTTTCCTTCCTTATTTCTTTTAATTAATTCTATTTTTGCCTTTTCTTTGTCTAAGATCAGGACTGCTATCTGTGTTTGTCTTTACTTTAACTAGAGCATAATATGTTCTGTTCCAGACTTTTATCTTTACTCTGTGTGTGTCCCTCTGTTTCAAACATATTTCTTAAAAACAATAGATTGAAGGATTATGGTTTTTATTACACTCTGCTATCCAATTCCTTTTTATGGGAGAGTTTATCCCATTCACATTCACAGTTATGTTTACTAACTTTGTGTCTTTCTCTCCATCCTATTTACCCCTGTTTATGCTTCTGTCTCTCCTTTTACACTTTCCTTCCTCATATGTGTTTTGCTTCTGACCATTGCCTCCTTCAATTTGCCCTCCTTCTGTCCATGCCCTCCCTTTTTCTTTCCCCTTTCTCTTCCTACTTCCTATAGAGTAAGATAAATTTCTGTACCCAATTGAGTGTGTATGTTATTCCCTCTTTGTGCCAAATCTGGTGAAAGAAACATTCAAACAATGCTTAACTCCCTCTTTTTTCTCCTCTACTGTAATAGGTCATCACACCGTTGTATGCATTTTACCCTTTTCTGTCTCCTTCTTTCCTCTTCTCTCATTATAATCTTTTTTGCCATTTAGTTATATGTTTTTATCATCACATCAAAGTCATTCTATACCCATGCCTTCTTTTTATGTATACCCCTTCTAGTCATAATAAAGATCCAGGTCTCAAGAGTTACAAATATAACCTTCACATGTAGATAGGGTGTAAACAGTTTACTCTCCTTGAATATTTTTCCTGTCCTGTTGACCTTTTTATGCTTCTCTTAAATCTTGTATTTGAAGATGAAATTTTCTCTTCAGCTTGGAATTTCTCATCAGGAAAATTTGGAAGTCCCCTATTTCATTGAATGTCCATCTCTTCCCCTGAAAGATTGTGCTCAGTTTTGCTGGGTATTTGATTCTGGGTTGCAATCCAAGTTTCTTCGCCTTCTAGGGTATCACATTCAAAGCCCCCCAATCCTTCAATGTTCTACATTGAAGGTCCTGTGTAATCTTGATTGTGGTCTCCTGATATTTAAATTGTTTCATTCTGGCTGCCTGCAGTATTTTTTCCATGACCTGGTAATTCTAGAATTATCTACCATATTCCTTGGAGGTTTACATTTTGGGATCTCTTCAGAAGGTGATCAGCAGATTCTTTCAATGACTATTTTGTCCTCTGGTTCTCAGATCTCAGGGCCATTTTGCTTGATAATTTCTTGAAACATACTCTCCACTTTCTTTTATCATGGATTTCAGGTAGACCAATGTTTCTTGTATTTTTTTGGATGTATTTTCAAGGTGAATTGATTTTTCAACAAAATATTTTACATTTTCTTCTATTTTTTTCATTGTTTTGATTTTGTTTGACTGATTCTTGAGGTCTCATAAAGTCAGTAAGTTCTGCTTGCCCAATTCTAATTTTTAATGATTGTTTTCTTCATTTAGTTTTTTTTTTTTTACTTCATTTTCCATTTGGCCAGTTTTACTTATCAAGAAATTCTCTTCAGATAGTTTTTGTACCTTCATTTCCATTTGACCAGATCTAATTTTTAAGGAGTTACTTTCTTCAGTAGATTTTTGTTTCATTTGGTCAATTATGGTTTTTGAGGAATTGTTTTCTGTAGTTAATTTTTATCCTTTCTTTTCCAAGCTGTTGACTCTTTCTTGCATACCTCTCATTTCTTTTCCCAATTTTTCTTTTATGTCTTCTTAAATTTTTCCAAGAAAGCTTTTAGAGTTTGCAACCAGTTCATATTATCATTTGTGGTTTTGGATGTAGGTGTAGTGATGATATTGTCCTTTTCTGAGATTGTGTTTTTATCTTCCCTGTCTTTTTTTAATCTTGTTTTTATCTTCCCCATAACAATTCTATGGTCAGTGCTCATTTTACTTCTTGCTCATGATGTTTAACTATTTCCTGACTTTTGAAATTGAGCTCTGCTTCTTAGGTACATGGGGCACTGTCCTAAGCTTCTTGTGCTAGGGTCCAGGGGCCTAGTTACTGACATTGTGTTCTGGGGCCTCAGGTACTATCAAATCAAGACTGTAGGGGTCTATTAGCTTACTTGGTGCTGGTCTAAGGTCCTAGTGGTAATGTCTGACTTGTGCTAAGGTCAAGTTTTTCTGCATTTCCTTGTGGCTACACTGAATCACATAAAGGTCCTCCACTACAGGATGCTGGCCTATCTGGGACAGCACTGATGATTCTCCAAGCTGCAGTCTTCTACTTCCCTTGGTTTTTCTAAGGCGTTTGGGAGATTCTGGTGTTGGTTTTTACCTATTCTACCACCCTGAGACTCAGGATTTCCAACTGATTTTCTGGGGTGGATCTTGCTGCAGGTTTTCTGGGATGCTTCTTGCTCTGGAATGTGCTCTTCTTTTACTCAAGTGAAGCAGACATTTCTTGCTGATTCTCCAAGTTTCTTGAGCTAAGAAACTTTTCCACCATATCTTTCCACTGGCTCAGCTGTTTCAGGATCCTTCCTGGGGCACTTTTATTTTTTGTTTTTGTTTTTAGAGGTCAATATGGGAAGGTGTCATAGACTTACTGCTTACTCCACCATCTTGGCTCCCAGAAGTCAGCTTTTTTCTAAAGAAAGCATTGATGCCAGTTATTTTTTAAGAGAAAAGAAAGTTTAACAAGAAAAGTAAAAATGTTTTAGAAGTAGAAAAGAAATAAAAAATATAATCAGGAACTTCTATATCTAATTACATGCATCAATTAAAAATTTTAAAAGAATATTTATATATTTTATATATAGTAAGAGAACAAAATATATAACAAGATATAATGTAAAATGCTAGTAAGAAAAAAGAAATAAGCAATCTAAACAATAGAATCTATAATTCAAACAACAGAACCTCAAAAAAACCAATCAGAAAAGCCACAAAAAAAAAAATCTACCAAAAGATGCAAAGAGAAAGTGGGTAGGGGGCAGTCCATGTCCAGATTAATTTACAAGTAATGTCTCTCATTTATTCATTCATTCACTCACTCATGTTTTAAAGGACAATTACAAACATCATTCTCTAAACATGTAAAAGAAGGGGACTTACAAATGTGTTCTATTAGATAATCATTCTAACGTCCATTAAAGAAGGGGATAAAATAGTAATAAATTTTGATGCATAAATATATTTAAAAATTATGTTGTTATATTTCCCTGTTTTCATTGAAGGTACCTTAGTGTTATCAGGTTGAGGGGATACTAGGAAGTATCTAGTATCCCAACAAGTTGTGTCAATAAATGGTTGAGAAATGGAAAATCAGACAGGTTGACAGGTAAGTAGGTATAGATAAATAGATAGACAATAAACAGAAAAATAGATACATAATAAAGGATTTTGACTACATTTAATGTACCTTCCAACTCCATAAGCCGTCATTCGTGACAAGAAGTCTGAAAAGTGGGCTGTTAAGGGAGAGTAGTTGGCTTTCCAGTGGTTTCTCTGTTCCTCCTTGAATTGGAAATTCTACCTAGTCAAAGACTAGGACATAGTAGAAGCAATTAGCTCAATCATTAAGTCTTGATCTCAGTCTCTGATGACTCCTTTTTTTTCTAGAGTGCTCATAAACCATTGCTTTAACAATAATATCTGCTATTTTTACCAAAAATTGAAGCAAAATTCATTAATATTATTTGAAGTTTGTCTTCTTTACCTCTGAACACTTATGGCAACATTGACCAATCTCTAGCCAAAGGATCATAGGATTAAAAAGAATAGAACTAGAAGGGATCTTACAAGTCATCAATGTCAACCTTCTCATTTTACAAAAGAGAACTGGTACAGAAAATTTAAGGTATTGCTTCTACTGGAAGTTGGCAGACATTTCTTTCATTCTCCAAAATGTTCAAATGCCTGCAACCACAGTTTAGCAACAAAATTGACAAATACCCTGAGATGAAATTTGTTTAGGCCTAGTAAGATGAAATAATTTGGGTAAGCAACATTCTTTCTTTATATCTTTTTATGTTTATTTATTTATTTTTAGTTTTCAACATTCATTCCCACAAAATTTTGAGTTCCAAATTTTCTCCCTATCTTTCTCTCCCCACACTCCAAAACCCTGGGCATTCTGATTACCAATTTCACCAATCTGTCCTCCCTTCTATCACACCCCTCCCTTCCCTTATCCTCATCTTCTCTCTTTTCTTGAAGGGCAAGATAGATTTTTATACCCCATTATCTGTATTTCTTATTTCCCAGTTGTATGCCAAAACAATTCTCAATATTCCTTCCTGAAACTTTGAGTTCCAACTTCTCTCCCTTCCTCCCTTCCCACTCATCCCCACTGAGAAGACAAGTAATTCAATATAGGTTACTTATGTGCAGTTTTGCAAAAGACTTCCATAATAGTCATGTTGTATAAACTAACTATATTTTCCACGATCCTATCTTGTCCTCCCATTTATTCTGTTCTCTCTTTTGACCTTTTTCCTCTCCAAAAGTGTTTAATTCTAAATACTCCATCATCCCATTTGCCCTCCCTTCTATCATTTCCGCCTCCCACCCCACTTAACTCCTTCTCCACTACTTTCCTGTAGTGCAAGATAGCTTTTCATACCAAATTGAGTGAGCATGTTGTTTTCTGGTTAAGCCAAATGTAAGGAGAGAAAGTTTCATTCTTCCCTCTTACCTCTCCCCTTTGCTCCTCCATTGAAAAAGCTTTTTCTTGCCACTTTTATAAGAGATAATTTTCCCCATTCAATTTCTATCTTTCTCCTCCCAATATATTCCTTTCTCACCCCTTAATTTTATTTTGTAAATGTCATCCCTTCCTATTCAACTCTCCCTTTACTCTCTGTCTATATATATGTGTGTGTGTGTGTGTGTGTGTGTGTGTGTGTGTGCATGTGTGTATTTGTGTGTACAATGCCCTCAACTACCCAAATACTAAGAAAAGTTTCAAGAGTTACAAATATTATCTTTCCATGTAGGAATGTAAACAGTTCAACTTTAGGAAGTCCTTTATGATTTCTCTTTCCTGTATACCTTTTCATGCTTCTCCTGAGTCTTGCATTTGAAAATCAAATTTTCTAAAGTCCTCTATTTCATTGAATGACCATTTTTTCTCCTGAACTATTATACTCAGTTTTTCTGGGTAGGTGATTCTTGGTTTTAATCCTAGTTCCTTTGACTTCTGGAATATCATATTCCAAGCCGTTTGATCCCTTAATGTAGAAGCTGCTAGATCTTGTGTTATTCTGATTGTATTTCCACAATACTTGAATTGTTTCTTTTTAGCTGCTTGTAATATTTTGCCTTTGACCTGGGAACTCTGGAATTTGGATACAATATTCCTAGGAGTTTCTCTTTTCTGATATCTTTCAAGAGGTGACCAGTGGATTCTTTCAATATTTACTTTTCCCTCTTGTTCTAGAATATCAGGGCAGTTTTCCTTGATAATTTCATGAAAGATGATGTCTAGACTCGTTTTTTGATCATGGCTTTAGGTAGTCCAATGATTTTTAAATTGTCTCTACTGGATCTATTTTCCAGGTCAATTGTTTTTCCAATGAGATATTTCACATTATTTTCTACTTTTTCATCCTTTTGGTTTTAGTTTATGATTTCCTGGTTTCTCATAATGTCATTGGTTCCCATCTGCTCCATCTTAATTTTGAAAGAACTATTTTCTTCAGTGAGCTTTTGAACCTCTCTTTACATTTGGCTAATTCTGCTCTTTAAAGTATTCTTCTCCTCTTTGAGTTTTTGGACGTCTTTTTCCAATTGAGTCAGCTTATTTTTAAAGGTTTCATTTTCTTTAGCATTTTTTTGAGTCTCATTTACCAAGCTGTTGACTCGAATTTTATGATTTTTTTGCATCGCTCTCATTTCTTTTCCAGATTTTTCCTCCACCTTTCTTATTTGATTTTCAAAATCCTTTTTGAGCTCTTCCATGGCCTGAGACCACTACATATTTATGTTGGAGGCTTTGGGTGCAGAAGCCTTGACTTTTATATCTTTCTCTGATGGCATCCATTGTTCTTCCTCATCCAAAAGGATGAAAGAAAATACCTATTCACCAAGAAAGTAGCATTTTATAGTCTAATTTCTTTTCCTTTTTTTTTTTTTGGCATTTTCCCAGCCAGTTACTTTACTTTTGAGTTCTTTGTCAAGAGGAGGGTATACTCTGCGGACCTGTAAGTTCTGAGTTCCTCCAAGGTGCCACAGTCAAGGCAGAGGACTTTGCTCCTTTCCTGGCCTTCACTCTGGTCTGGGAGCAACCACAGGCACTCTGTTCTGCCCAGGATCTGACTGCAGGGTTCCTTGTTCAGGGCCTCCACCAGCTCCACTGCCAGGACTCTTCCTCAACCCAGAAGAGTTACTCACTGCTGAGATCTAGATCCGTGGCTCAACTCCTCCAGGGTCTTTAGGTGGAAGGCTCCAAAAATGGGTACTGCCACTGCAGTGGCTGCTGCTGGTGGATCCAGAGCATGTTCCTTTCTCACCCAAGTGAAAGAGCTTTCTCACTGACCTTCAAAGCTGTATTTGGTATTTGTAGGTTGAGCAGCCTGAAAACTGCTGCTGCCAGTAGCATCCTGAAGCCTGTTCAGTTTCCTGTCCCTATCATGCTTCGCAGCCCAAGCTGGACTGACTCTGCTCTGAGCCTGGTGCAATAGACCTTTCCTATTGGTCTTCCAGGATGTCTTGGGCTGAAAATCTCTTTCAGTCTGTTGTTTTGTGGCTTCTGCCACTCTAGAATTTTTTAAAGTCATTTTTACAGATATTTTATGGGCTATGATGGGAAGCTTCTACAGGTCTGTCTTTCTACTCCCCTTATATCTTCTAATTACCTTGAATTTCCATACCCTGTTAATCAGTTTGGTTCCATGTTTCCAATTTATTGGTAATAAAATATTTATTAAATAAATTCTTCATCAACATCATCATAATTATCATCATCTTATTTTTCTGTTAGTGAGAAAGAAACTTAGAATAATGGACAAAATCATTCTATTTGTGAAAATAAAAGAATGAGAAAATAAAGGCTATGGACAATGCAAGATGCAAGAGTAGCATTAGCACAATACAAATAAGTAGCAGATATATCTTTTTTTTTTTTATCGTTGTGATCTGGATGTGCATATGAGTCCATACCCATTGAAAACTGGGAAAGGTGCACCAGTGTGGGAAAGAAGGATAAAGTTTGAAATAAGATCCTAAGGAATAAAAATGAGAAACCAGCATGTATCAAATCTCAGACTGACAATGCAACTTCAATGCCACTTGATTTTGAAGTCATATAGATTCCTGGAATCAATGTGAGGTCATTTGAGGATCAAAGATCTATTTGTAGTTTGAGGCCTAAGCTCAGCCAGGAATCTTTTAGGTCATTTGAACTATAATGAAAGGCAAAATGGGGTGCATTGTAAAAGTATGATGTTTTGCCAGAATTAATACATTTAGTAAAGAAAGTGGGAAAATAATCTCAACACATTTCAGAGATAATACACTCATATTGGGTGAATAGTGGAGAAAATGTCTTCTTGCTTCATATTCCAATGTCTGGAAAGCATGATAAAATTTCTAGCATAGTAGATGATAAGACTAGAAAGATCAGCTCAACAGTTTCTAGATTTTCTCTCAGTATCTGCTTCTCTCCCTTATCTTAGTCATGAACTGAGGTCCTGTTGTTCATCTCTCCTCAAATTTCCTCATCCAACATTAAGGTTGCATCACATAATGTCTTTGACCATCTTCTTCACATAGCTTCCTTTCTCTACTTTAAGAGAACTCATACATGCACCCTTCTAATTTAACCATTAAGTACCAAAGGCATACTGTCTTTCAGAAACTAAAGTGTTAAAAACTTCATTCAGGCCTTCAGAGTCTCATGGGAAATGCAATACTTTCCCATGGATATGCTTTTATTATATCAAAGTGTTGTGCAAGGGGTTAGATTGAAGTTGGAAAGCCCAAGTCAGAACAGAGATTTTAAGGTAAGAAAATCTGTATAAAATCAGGAAGAATCCTAGGAAGAATACTAGTAAAATGGCTAATTGGCAAAATCTGCCCCTCTAAATCTTAAGTGTGTGGTATTATCTTTTCACTGGACAACAACAGTAGAGCCCTGATCTCAAAGCAAAACAGATATGGCCTAAGCCCAAACTTGCCTAAGAAATGACTATTCTCCCTAGCAAGAACGACCCTGTGGAATTATAGCTGAGTCTACCCCACCAAAATCTGATTCCATTTACCCAAAAATTCAATCAAATGCCTTTTCTGGCTGAATTGACTGGTGAATCCCATCAAAATCATTAATTTGGCAATCCTGTTTAGACACAGCCTTTGATTCTTTGCATGGGAGAATTTGAATTATTCTGAAGAAAAACAAGCTCTGTATACAAGGTGTGATAGTTATTTCCTTATTTTCATGTAAAACAGATACCTCCAGTATGTGTTTCCCTAAGGGCAAACAAAACAAAACAAAATAAAGCAAATCCTCCATGTGATTGTGTATAGCTGGAGAAGTAAAAATAAAGAAAAATAAACAAAACAAAACATTGGGTTCGTTCCAGCATATGTTGACATTAACAAAACTATTTTTGTTATAATATTGAAATACTTAATAGACTGATGAAAAATGGTCTTTGTATTTCTTCTACTATATTAAAATTGTCATGAAAGCAAATTCTCTGACAAACGTGCTAACATCTCACTATGTAATAGAAGAGGAATCAAGAATAGATTTCTTTAGCATCAGGAATGTTTAATTTGTGTGACTACACATACACAAATATGTGTACATGTATGTACACATATATGCAGTAATTTTCAGGTGAAGATGTCTCTGATCCAGCATAAAAAAGACACACTTTGAATATGTTTTTTCCAGTTATGAAGAAGGGTTTATGCTTAGTCACTTGTACCCTTATCAAATTCCCCCTTATCAGTGTTGGAAAGAACAACACAGTATAGACTGAGAACCAGAAGTGACCTTGCAGAGTACCTACTCCAGTTCCATAATTTGATATATGATTAAATAGATTCAAGGAGGTTAAGCAATTTGGCCATAAACACATCATAGTTAGTATTTGAGCCCAGGTCTATTGACTCCAGAGTCAATGGTATTTTTAATTGAATCAGGATTTAAACTAATGTTGAAATTTGTTCATTGTCTTTGTCCAATTTAGAAGGAGAAGTGGTGGTGAGAAAATGTTAATATTTCAATACATTCATCCTTATAGTAATTATGACTAAAAAGAAAAGTAGCTCATGAGTTCTGTCCCCCTAGAGAGGAAGCATTCAAGTAGGTTCATCATCTCAAAGTTGGAAGTGATTGCATTCCTAGTTGAAGATAAAATTATTTCTGATTCCTAATAACTTCACTCATGTCTTTCTTACCATAGTTTTGATCTTAACTTTTGCCATTACATGGCATAGAGAAGAGAGATTTGGACTTGTCAGGAAGACTTGAGACTAGATCTTGCCTCAGACATTTACTAGCTGTGTGAGTCTGTCCAAGTCACTTTACCTCATTGTAACATGAAGGGACTTGATGGTCTTAAAGATTTCCCTCAAGTACATGATCCCATGATCCTACGAATGTGACCAATAATGATGAGGTACTCTTATGAGAAGTATCCATATAGTGAGAAAGCTCATATTACTGAGTGGAGAGCAATCAATCTAATTGATCAATAAATATTTTAAGTACCTACTATATGCCAGGCATTGTGCTATGTTGAGTGGAAAGTAAAATGGTCAAATCCTCTAGTATGTATACTGTTTGGTGTGGGTGGAAAAATTTTGCATTTTTAAAAAGATCTACCTTGGAGAACAAGATTTGAGGGATGAGCTGGGAGAATAAAGCAAACTTAAGGAGTCAGTGAATGGAAATCACCAAACAGGATTAAGGAGGGCCAATGGTCGATAATCCAGGAAAAATAGCCTTGCTATCCAAACAGATAGGAAAGAGTTAATGTTCACTACAAATTTGGTTCCCCCACATTTGGCCAGTGGATAAAGATAAAGCACAAGCTGCAGAACTATACAAGGGAAGCCCATCCCAGGCAAATTAAACTACCAGAAGCTTTGTAAAATGCAAGCTGTTAAACTTCATATATCTTCCTGTTACTCCCCCTTTCAACCCACTGTCTGTTTTCTTGGAGTGCTTCATAGCAAATCTCCTTTAAATAAGTTAAGATTCTGGAAGGATGCTCTTAAAGTAGAATAAGTAAAGTATTGGCTGCCTTTTGGGGGGGGGATGTGGGGGAGGGAGTCTCTTAGAACTTCCTCAAGGTTCAGGCTACTTAAGGAAGAGAAGGATAAGAGGTGATATGGGGTAATATCTTTAATAAGATTTTTCTCTTAGGACTACTAGTCATCACAGTTAGAAAAGGGAGTGAAAGGTTTTCTAAGTCAATATTCTGCTTACAAGGATCAATTTCTATTTGAATTTGACACTATTGCTTTGTATACACAAAAATCTATGTAAGATGAGTCTCATAGAATGTAATTATGTGTATACATACATTCCATATCTCTTAACTTGAGTGCGTTAGGAGTTCTAGTGAAGGAAGGAAAAAAAAAGTGCGGGCAGGCTCTCTTTCTTCAGTTCCACTTTAATGCCATTTATGCTCTCTGTCCAGGCTTCAACCCATAAACACTCTTGGGTAAGGGTAATGGTAGTAAAGAGAACAATGATATGTATTAAAAAAAATAAAACCAATCTGTTCATATTTCACTGGACTCAGCCATCGCCATATTATACTAAAGCAACAAACTAGACTGCTAAGAAAGTGATATATTCCAAGTTCTAAATACTATTTAATTATTCAGCTTAATTGCTATTACACATCCCCCCTGTAGTGTTTCTATTACCCATGTCACTAGACAATGGCTGAGATCTGTGAAGTGGAGCTGGTATGTCATTTATTTTCCAGCAAGAATGATCATAAATACTTTAAGAAGCTGAAGGTGGCATTCATTCTCTTGAAACAAGGATTATCAAGATTGACGCATACCTTTTAAAACTCTATGTTTCGTGCAGACTCAAGCTCTGTGGCAGAACACAATTTAGTAGGGTTGAATGAACATAGAGCAAAAATGACACCAGTGCTTACTCTTTTTTATGATTGGAACAAAGACTCCAAGACATTAAAAATGTGCATGCATATCTGTATATATGCATTTCTGTATATATGTTTGTGTAAAAGTATGCATATGTGTACAAATATATATCCACTTCAGTTTTTCACCTGGGGTAACAGCTGCTGATAGGAAAGTAGCCAAAGAAGAGTCATTTTTTCAAGTATCCCATTCTGAGAAAAGAAGTGGAATTATAATAAACTAAATAAAAATAACGTATCAGACCCAGTATTTTTAGGGTTCTGCTCTCTAGGGAATTTCTAGTATAATGGAAAGAGCATGACAGTAAGATCCAGGATGACCTGAATCGTAATTCTGCCTCTGACTCTTGAGCTATGTGAGTGTGAGGAGAGGACAAAAAACCTTTACCTTATAAAATGGCTGTAAGGATGAAATGAAGTAGTGAATAGTACTTTCAAAACCAAAAAGCGTACTATATATGTCAGTTATTACTAATGGATTCTTAAGAGTTTTAGTATCTTAGAGGCATAGATTATCTTACATACTATCTTTTAATACATTCATACCACTTCCCCCCCCACAATGAGCTATTCCTTATAAAAAAGAGAAAGAAAAGACAAAGTTCTGCTCTGACAGTATTCATATATGTGTGTGTGTAAGTATATGTATACATATATATATATATATATATATAAAATATTTATTTATTTTTACTTTTCAGCATTCACTTGTATAAGTTCTAAATTTTCTCCACCTTCCTTTCCTCTCCCTAGCCAAGACACATGCAATCTGATACAGGCTCTACATATACATTCTTATTAAACATATTTTCACATTAGTCATGTTGTGTAGAAGAATTAGAATAAATGGGAGGAACCATGAGAAAGAAAAAAAACAAAACAAAAAAAGAGTGCAAATAGTATACTTTGATCTGCATTTGGATTCCATGTTTATTTCTCTGGATGTGGATGATGTTTTTTATCACAAGTCTTTTGGAGTTGTTTTATGTCCTTGTATTGCGGAGTAGAGTCAACTCTATCAAAGTCAGTAATCGCACAATGTGGCTGTTACTGTGTACAGTGTTCTCCTAGTTCTGCTCACTTCGCTCAGCAGCAGTTTCCAGGTTTTTCTGAAATCTGCCTGCTCATCCTTTCTTATAGCATAATAGTTTTCCATTGCATTCATAGACCACAATTTGTTCAGCCATCCACTAGTACTGATGAGCATTCCCTCAGTTTCCAGTTGTTGGCCACCACAAAAAGAGCTGCTATAAATATTTTTGTCATATGGGTCCCTTTCCCATTTTTATCATCTCTTTGGGATACAGCCCTAGAATGGTATTGTTGGGTGAATTTGATAGTTTTCTTTATCCTCACTTCATTGTTGACTCTCTTATTATCGGTGGAATGTATATACCTCCTTCTAGGCCTTCTGTCCTATTTGGTCCTAGGACCATAGCTATTAACCATTCAATCCATGTATGCAGGAGAGAGAGAGAGAAAGAGAGAGAGAGAGAGAGAGAGAGAGAGAGAGAGAGAGAGAGAGAGAGAGAGAGAGAGAGAACTCATCAAAACCAACTGAAACTTCAGTGGAGTCTGAAAATGTATGCAAAATTCTATACCCTTGTTCCTCCTCCATCTTTACAGAGACATGAAGGTACATTTTCTCAACTCTTCTTCAGGACCAATCTACTTGATTGTTTCAATGATGGGGTTTTTTGGTTTGTTATTTGTTTTTGTTTATAGATGCTACCATGCTTATCTTATTAAATCTTCCGTGGGAGACAGAGTGAAATATTGCCCTCAATTTTACAGAATAAAACACTGAGGTACAGACCAGTTCATATGAATCATTCAAATGTGCTCAAGGAAGGTTGCTGTGAATAGTACCCAAAGCTTCTACTTCTATAATTTCTCCTTTTGCCTTGCTACCTCTTTTTACTTTAAAAAACGTTATTAAAAATAACCAAAGGGATGATACCCTGAGCAAATCAGGAGATCAAGGAATAATCTCCATGTAAGATCTATGGAGAAGGAAAATGTTTATGAGCAAATAAGTGATAGAGAACATTATGAAATGCAAAATGGATATTTTGATTATACTAAACTAAAAAGGTTTTGCACAAACAAAACCAATGCAGCTGAGATTAGAGGGAAAACAAAAAGCTGAAAAAAAACTTTACAGCCAGTGTCTCTGATAAAGATCTCATTTCTCAAATATGTAGAGGACTAAGTAACATTTAAAAGAATATAAGTTATTCCCCAATTGATAAATGGACAAAGGATATGAACAGGCAGTTTCCAGATGAAATTAAAGCTGTCTCTATTTATATGAAAAAATGCCCTAAATCACTATTAATTAGAAAAAATGCAAATTAAAACAACTCTGAGGTACTACCTCACATCTATTAGGTTCGCTAACATGACAAAACAGGAAAATGATAACTGTTGGAGAAGAGGGGAATAAATTGGAACATTGATGCATCGTTGGTGGAGTTATGAAATGATCCAACCATTCTGGAGAGTAAGTTGGGACTATGCCCAAAGGACAATCAAACTGTGCATGCACTTTAATTCAATAATAACACTACCAGCTCTATATCTCAAAGAGATCATAAAAAGGGACATGTACACATGTACACAATGTACAGAAATGATTGTGGTAGCTCTTTTTATAGTGGCAAAGAATTGGAAATTGAGGGGATGTCCATTAATTGGAGAATGGCCAAACAACTTGTGGTATATAAATGTAATGAAATACTGCTGTTCCATGAGAAATGATGAACAGATAGACTTCAAAAACTTGAGAAGACTTGAATGAACTAATGCTGAGTGAAGTGAGCAGAACCAGGAGAACATTGTACACAGCAAAAGCGACATTGTGCAATTACCTGCGATAGCTTTTCTCACAATTCAAAGATTCAAGATAACTCCAAAAGACTCATGATGGAAAATGCCATCCACATCCAGAAAAAAGAACTATAGATTCTGAATGCATATCAAAGCATATTGTTTTCTCTCTTTTTCCTTTCTCATGTTTTTTCCCTTTTATTCTGATTCGTCTTTCACAACATGACTAATGTGGAAATATGTTTAACATGATTATGCATGTATAGCCTATATCAGATTGTTTACTGTCTTGGGGAGGAGGGAGGGACAGAAGGGAGGAAGAACAATTTGGAACTCAAAATTCCACAAAAATGAATGTTGAAAATTATATTTACATGTAATTGGAAAATACTATTAAGGAAAAAAAGAACAAAGCTACTCTCTTCATTCCATTGGGCTGAGCTTGTGAGAGATATTCAATGAGCCTGATGTTTCTATACATCTATGGACTAAATATTGCGTAGTACTACTCAGTTTTAACATTTAATCTACTTTCAATAAAACCAGATGCTGAGCAAAGCTCTCCATCAGAAGTCAACATATTGGAATTAACATTCATTCTGGATATGCTTAGCCTATCAGGGGAAAATTGAGAGTAAATCAAGCTACTACGCTTAGTCCTGTAACAGAACAATTACAGAGAAATAAATAGTGGCACTGGTCAAAAGAATGTCAAGTGACTTTCAAGCTGCCTAAACAGCCACTTCCATCCTTGACGATTTCAATGCACTTAGTCCCAGCCCTGCCAATCTGTTAAGTTACCGAGTCTAGAATGTATGAGGTCAGAGCAATGGTTTCTCATACGGTAATGCCAAATAGCCTGGAAAAGCCTGTAGCATTTGCATTCCAAAACACATCCTAAAGAGGAGATGAATTATGCACAGACAGTAAGGAAAGAAAAGAGGGCTGCAGAGGAAGGAATCCATTTGCACCACTTTGGACTGTGCTCCTTTTACTGCAGTTCCTTTAGGGTACAAGAACCCAATGGACAGGGCCACAGATCCTGATGTGCATTCATTCCACTTATCTCTCTGCCATGTGAGAAATATTTTAAAATATCTATATTAATCAACAACTTAATGAATGAACATTTATTAAGCATCTATCTGTCAAAGAAATACCTAAGACGCTCGGCAAATTATAGAACAATTATTTACCCTCTTTACTCTTTGGATTGAATGCCACTGTCATGGATCATAACTGTATGATGCTTGATGAGAATTTCAAGATCTCATTGAAATCTGCAGGTTCCTTTCAAGGCCTTTACCAACTCTTCTGCCATACTGGTCTTATACAAAATCAATCATCTTGCACTAGTTGGTATTTTGAGTTATCCTCTAACAGTTCACTTCATTCCCATTTTATTGTTAACTTTCCTACTATTAATGTAACTTATATGCCTCCTTCCAGGCCTTACTTCCTGTTTAGTCCTAGGACCACAGCTACTGACCATTCATTTCATTTCTCTTTGTAAGTATAGAAGGTTTGACAATAACTACAATAACATGTTGTTCAGTTATTTTCCAGTAACATTCAATTGGAACCCATTTGGTGTTTTCTTGGCAAAATACTGGAATAGTTTGCTATTTCCTTCTCCAGCTCATTTTACAGATGAGAAAACTGAGGCAAACAGGGTTAATTGACTTGTCTTGGATCATATAGCTGATAAGTGTCTGAGGATAGATTTGAAGTTAGGTCTTCCTCACTCCCAGTCAAGTGCTCCACCCACTTGCCACCTAGTTGCCCCAAAACTATAACATTTATTAAATATTTGCTATGTGTAGAACAGTCATAAGTACTGGGGATAGAGAAAAAGCTTAGCTAAGACATATTTCTTGCCCACCTACAGCTTATACTCTAATTAGAAGACAAGACATCATAGAGAGAATTAGATTAGAATATACTTTTAGTAGGTTTTATAACTCATGACAAAGAGGTGGTAGACTCAGATAGCTGATTGAGCTTTGTTGTTTTTTGTTTTGTTTTTGAGATGGCCAATGTGGGAATTTGATTTGTTTGACTACATTTGTTACAAGGTTTGCTATTTCTTTGTTTTTCAGTAGTAATGAGAATTGGGAATGAAAGAAGGCAGATTTTCCTTAACTGAAAAAATAAAATTGAACTAAAATGAATATATTTTCAAATATTACCTTATTCTTCTAAATATGAAGGGAAATCCTTCTTAGGTGTGTTCTGAGATTTTCATCTCTTTTTCAAAACCCTTCCAGTTCTGCTTAGCTTTTTGAAACTAGTGACTTTAATTGAATAAGCTCTTTGTTTCCATACTAATCAGAGAAAAGGCATTGATTTGTTTATCCAACTTCCCTGCTCTTGGAACACCTTATTTGTTTCCCTAACACAGGGAAATCATTAGAAAGTCATAGAAAAGCTCTGGAACAGTGCTTTACCACTATGAGAGTTAAAAACTTTCATAATTAGGTTCTCTTCCACTTTTTAATCCTAGGTATCTCTATCTTGCCTGGGATAGAAGCAGAGCAGCCATTCATGGATCAGGTCTCAGTATCTGATGGACATAGAAGCTTTGAACTGCTCCATTTCTGATCTATTAACAATAATGACTAGCATTTATATAGTACCTACTCTGCGCTAAGCACTGTGCTTAGCACTTTACAAATATGAACTCATTTGATTCTCACAACAACCCTGGAAAGTAGGTACTATTCTTATACCCATTTTACAATTGAGGAAACTGAGGCATACAAAGATTAAATAACTTACCCCAAATCACACAACTCATAAGCGTCTAAGGCAAGATTTGTACTCACTTCTTCCTGAGTCCAGTTGTAACTACTGTCACCTAACTGATCTGACGTGGTTTGCACACCATCCTTAGGCAACCTAGTACGTCATCTCTCCCTGGATTTCATCATTATTGATGCTAGACTTAATAAGTACCCCCAGTTATTTCTGGCTTATCACAAATCAGAACCCCCTAACTCAAGTGTTCCTTCAGCCTTGTTCTCCTTGAAATCAGTGATTATAGAAGTGTGTCACTACATCTAGTTGTCTTCCATGTTAAAAGGCTTTCTTTCTTTTTCTTTTAGAGAATAATTCTCTCTTGATTTTCTTCTTCAATCTCTTTTCCTTTTTCCAGACCCAGTCCTGCCCTAAAGTAACAATGTACTGAAAAGGAAACTGTACTAGAAGTACAAGTACTCAGATTTATATATTAGCTTTGATATATTTGGTCATGACCTGAAGTGCCTATCCTTAGCATGTGCTCAGAAAAGGAAACAGAAAGAAAGCAGCCAGGACCTAGAGATCCAGAGACTCCTCTATTAGACTCACATAGATAAGTGCCACTTGTTAAGTATTTGCCCATAGGACTTGTACCTGTTATGTGAGAATAGAAATGTACTCTTTTTCAACACAATTTGCTGCAGATGTTCATGGAAGTAAAAGTTTGAGAAAATATGAAATAAAGTTAGACTGAGTTACAGGGAGTGAACCATTTCATAACTCAATCTTTCAGGATACAGAATAAGTCATCTAACAATAATCCATTCCCCTGTTGTTCTAGGTATTAGTCAGCCAATCATCAGAGGAATCTCTTTTGACATCATCTGAAGTAACCCCCATAGCAAATATACATTCAATGTAATCACATTATGTTGATGATCAAGGGTTCAAAATCATTGAGGATTCTTATGTTCAACTCCTATTATACATTGTGTGTGTGTGTGTGTGGTGTGTATGTGTGCATGTATATGTGTGTGTAATCTTCATTTCAATGCCCTCTCTCACAGACTCTTTGAATATGAGAGACAGAAGAAAGAAGAGGGAGTGGAGGGAGAATAATTTTGAACTTAAAATCTTATAAAAACTAATGTTGAAAACTGTCTTTACATATAATTGGAACAAATAAAATGCTATTAAAAAAGCAAACAAACAAACCAAAATACAGTGTTTTATTTCTTTCTAACACTGAACATAAACTAACAGGATTCTAATATCAGGTCTGCCTCTCCAGCTTTTACAAAAATAGTATTTTCTTGATAAAAAATTTTATTTCCCTCTAATTTTTCTCATTCTGGTGTGTGATTGCTTAGGCATATCTCAGCAGGGAAATACTAACTACTATAACCTTTTTTTTCTTTTCACCAGTAAGAGAACCAAGATTTCTTTTCTTCTGGCAAAACCTGTAGATCCTGGTCATCATTCTATGAAATGCAACAGTCTTCTACCTCATAAAGCCCTGATCCAGTCCCTATAGAAAATGTCTCAAAACTATTATATAGCTCAAAATTTTTAGTAATTCTTCTACTTCCCTTCTGCTTCTCGGTAATGTCACCATCGAACCACTTGATGAAAATTTATCTCCTCCTCAATCTCTATGTATTCTGTTGACTCTGTTTGACTATGTATTCTTTTGAGATTCCTATTTCATTCTCTTCAGTACTTTATTATCCTTGATTAGTCAGAATGATATCCCTCCAGTTATTTTATCTTTTCTTCTAACAACAATTGTTTTGTACATAAGCAATTGTTACCCAGTTCTGAAACATAAACAGACCACAGTTTAAAGGTGTCTATAGGCAATTACTCTATAGGGTAGTATTCCCCTCACTTTGTCTATTTCCAGAAACTGTGGCTCTCAATTCTCCAGCATTCTTGTTATTCACTCATAATTGTACTCCCAAACTTTCCAGTACATGAACTGGATCCTACTCCTCTTCCTGTGCCAAAGGTTCTCATGGATGGGCCCAAGTGAGGCTTCTAAGCAAACATAAACATCTCTTTTAGTGACTTTCTTTAATTATTTTTCATATTATTTGGGACTACTCTTCCAATGGTGTAACTGGACTACTTACTGAAGTCAGAGCTGGATACACATTTTTTTGGAGTGGCCACAGTGAAGGTGAGCACCATAAAGCTGGCATAGGTTTTACAATCAAAACTAATCTAGTCAGAAAGCTATTATGCCAAAAGGAGTGAATGACAGACTTATGACTATGCAATTGCCACTTGCAGGAAAATGTTATGCCACCATAATCAGTGCCTATGCTCCTTCCATGATGAACTCTGATGAAGTCAAAGAAAAATTTTATGAAGTCGTAGAGACCCTTATCATCAGTGGGTCAAAAGAGGACAAGCTTTTAATTCTGGGTGACTTTAATGCTAGAGTAGGCTCAGACTATCAGACTCGACAAGGAGTCCAAGGCAGGAATGGAGTTGGAAACAGCAACAGCAATGGTCATTCACTGCTGAAGACTTGCGCATCACATGACCTTCTCATCAGCAACATGATTTCCCATTTACCTAAATGCAATATAACTTCATGGACACACCCTCAGAGTAAACACTGGCATCTAATAGACTATGTGATTGTAAGGAGAAGTGAGAAAAAATGTGAAAGTGACAAAGGCAATGTGTGGTGCAGAGTGCTGGACTGATCGTGGACTTATCCTTTCCAAGCTAAATATTCACATTCATCAAAAGTGACGTCCCGAAGGCAAAATGATTACCAGAAGAATTAATGTCAACAAATTAGAGTTCTTGTTTGAGTGTGAACAGTTTGTGGCTAAATTGGAGGGAAAGTTGAGCCAACACACGGTTGGCAGCAGTGGAGCAGAAAAGGAGCGGGCAGCTTTCAGAGATTTGATGTACAGCACTCCATTTGCCCATCTGGATCAGAACACTCGCAAACACCAAGACTGGTGTGATGAAAATGATGGGGAAATTCAGAAGTTGATAAATGAAAAATGAGAATCCACAGGATATACCAACAGGATAATTCATTCACATCTAAGGAGGCAGCATTTCATTCCATCAAAAGCAAAGTAAAAGCAAAGCTTAGAGAGATGCAGGATTCCTGGCTCAGTAAGAAGGTAGATAAAATTCAGTTTTATGTTGATAGTAACAATCCAAAATGCTTTTATGATTCCCTAAAGGTTATTTATGGACCTAGAACCTATGGTGCATCAAAATTACTCAGTGCTGAAGGAGTTACATTGATTAGTGATAAGGATATGATCCTAGAGAGATGGTCTAAACACTTCCATAATTTTCTCAACAGACCATCACTAATCAATGCTGAGATCATTGATGGTTTACTTCAGGTTGGAGTCAATCCCTCCTTAGTTGAACTTTCAACTGAAGAAGAGGTTTTGAGGGCTACTAGGCTCCTTTCATACGACAAAGCACCTGATGCTAATTCTATTCAAGCTGAGATTTATAAGATAGAGGGACTCTATACAAAAAAAGGGAGCTCATACAAAAGCTGACTGAAATTTTTCCAGGTTATATGGTAAGAGGAGATTATCCCTCAAGAGTTCAAGGATGCCTCCATTGTCCATCTCTATAAAGGTAAAGGAAATAGATTGTCCCCCAATAATCACAGGGGGGTCGCTCTCTTAGTCATTGCTGCAAGATTCTTGCTAGAGTCCTCCTTAATAAGCTGAATCTTCTCCTGGAAGATGGTCATATACCTGAGAGTCAGTGTGGCTTCAGAAAGGGCTGACGAATAGTCATTATGGTGTTTGCTACCCAACAAATCCAGGAGAAATGCCAGGAGCAAAACAGAGATCTGTTCACAAGGTTTCTAGATCTCACCAAGGCCTTTGACACTGTTAGTCATGAAGACTTATGGAAAATTATGTCAAATTATGTCTGGTTATCCAGAGAAGTTCATTAATATTGTACGTCAATTTCATGATGGCATGTTTGCTTGGGTTCTGGACAGTGGACAATGCTCTCATGCCTTCCCAGTCACCAATGGAGTAAAACAGGGCTGTGTGTTTGCTCTCATACTTTTCAGCATGATGTTTTCAGCCATGTTGTCAAATGCTTTCAATGAGGATGAATAAGGTATTAAGGTCACCTACTGTACTGATGGTAAATTATTCAGTTTGAAAAGACTATAATTCAAGACCGAAGTGGAGAGAGTGTTGGTGCATGATTTTCTGTTTGCAGATGATTGTGTACTCAATGCAGTCTCTGAATCTGAGAAGCAATGAAGTATGGAACAATTCTCTGCTGCCTGTGCTAATTTTGGCCTAATAATTAACACCACGAAAACACAGGTGCTCCATCAGCCACCACCACACCATCCATATGTGGAACCATTGGTTACAACATTGGAGAAGTTTTGAATGCTATGGATAAGTTCACTTACCTTGGTAGTGTACTTTCCAGGGATGTACACATTGACAATAAGGTTGATGCATGCATTGCCAGAGGTAGCTCAGTGTTTGGGAGGCTCCAGAGAAAAGTTTGGGAGAGAAGAGGTATTAGACTGACTATCAAACTGAAGGTCTACAGAGCCGTTGTGCTGACCTCGTTGTTGTATTCCTGTGAAACATGGACAGTCTACCAGTGCCATGCCAGAAAACTGCATTTGAATGTAACTGCATCCCATTTGAACTGTCTTAGGAAGAGATTGAAGATCACCTGGCAGGATAAGGTATCAGGCACTGAAGTCTTTGCTCCAACTAAACTGTCAAATATTGAAACCATACTTCAGAGAGCGCAACTTCGTTGGGCTGGCCACATTGTTCAAATGTAAAATGTATATTTACCAAAAAGATTATTTTTTGGAGAACTCACAGGAGGCAGGCGATCACATGGTGGTCAGAAGAAGTGATATAAGGACACTCTCAAAGTCTATCTCTAGAACTTTGGATTTGATTGTGCAACATGGGAGACAGTGGCACAGGACCACTCAGTATGGCATGCCCACATCAGAAAGGGTGCTGTGCTCTATGAGCAAAGCAGAATTGAGACAGCACAAGGGAAGCATAGGAATGCTCAAATTTGGAGTATCTACCTCAAATGTTCACACGGATTAACTGTGCCCCATCTATGGTTGAGTATTCTGAGTTCATATTGGACTGATCACCCACAGTTGGACACATTGAAACTTGACTTTATTATGGTGAGGTCATTTTGGTCCTTTTTGAGAATGAAGGACAACAACTGTCTGTGAACCAATTTGGGGTATTTTTGGCAGAAATGCTGAAATGATTTGCCATTTCCAGCTCATTTTATAGATGAGGAGGCTAAGATAAGTGAGTTAAGTGACTTGCACAGAATCACATGGCTAGTAAATATCCCAGGCCAGATTTGAATTTGGAAATATGAGTTTTCCTGATCCTGGGCCCTGTCACCACAACACTTAGATCTGCCCCCCCCACACACACACCCTGCCACCATGAAATCTAGATTCCAGTTAATCTAGTCAATATTCCAGCCAAATAACACTACTTTAGCATACTCCATGACTCTTTACTTCCATGCCTGTGTTCAGGCTGTTTTTCTCTCTAGAATACTTTTCTCCAACTTCTTCTTGTCAAAATCCTTACTATCTTTAAATGCCAAGTTCAAATGTGATTTCTTTCATGAAGATTGATCTGAGTTCTCCTGCTCTGTACTCCCAAGACACATTCTTCTTTATACCTATGTTGCAATTATCACACCTGTTTCTATTATTGTTACTTATATTCTCATATTCTCCCACGTAAGAAAATACACCTTTAGAATTCATCTCCTTTTAGAGGGGTAAAATTGTCTTGCATATTTTAAAGCACAGTTTGTTAAAGTGTTTGAATTCATGTCTTCCAGTTCTGGACTCTTCTCACTGTATTCCCAGTCTAGTGCAAGAATTATGTCATGTTGATCATTGAACTTGTATATAATAGGTGCTAAATATATTTGTTCCATTGATTTTTTTTTTAATTAAATCATACAATTTTAGAGGCAGACCTTAGTCAACTCCTTCAGGTTAGACAACAGGATTTGGGTCATCGTCTCTGCAAGATCTTTATTATAATGAAAAAATGGTACCTTAGTGGAGAGAAAAGGACAGAGGGAATCTTTTCAAACCTTTTTTTATCAGTAAGGCAACATATATTAGATACTTTGAAGATCCATTTATGAGAGACTGCCCCTAAAGTAATAAGAGAATTCGTTTGGTTGAGATGGCTTAAAGTGTTAAAACTATCTGATATAAAGACAGGAACCTAGAAGTAGCAGTCAGAAAACAGATGTAATTCATGGATAGGACATTTGCTTTCTGTAAAACATTGGATAAATCTTTGCTCTCTCTGAATTTTAATTTTCTAGACAAGTGAAGGCTTTAAAAATGATTTCATATACATATATATATGTGATAGCATTTGCATAATGCTTTAATGTTTGTAAAACACTTTACATGCTGTTTTATTTGATTCACATAAGGATCACATGAAACAGCTGTTATTATTATCCACATTTAGTAGATTAGGAAACTGAGGTTTAGGAAGGTTAATTCCCTTGTTAGTATCTAAGGTAATATTTGAACTCAGTTTCCTACATTCAAGTCCAGGAATCTCTCCACCACACCTCCTAGCTATGCGTATAAACACATACACACAACACACACATGGACACACACACATACACACATATTCTAGGCAAACTATGATTGCCTTTTGTCAGACACATTCCATGATTTCATATAAAAATAGATAAAAAGAAACAGATATAGATGGAAATAAATGTAGACAGAGCTATATCTTTATTGCTATATTTTCTCTTGTGTCATCTCTGTTTCCAAATATATCCCTCTCTCTCATAGCCAAAGAGTCAATTCTGTAATAAAAAGTTAAAAATATAAGCGATTCAGCAAAATCAGCCAACACATCAACAATCAAGTATCTGACAGTATATATATATATATATATATATATATATATATATATATATATATATATATATATATATATACACATATGTTTTTTAAATTTATTTTTAGGTTACAATATTCATTTCCACTACATTTTGAGTTCCAATTTTTCTCCCCATCTCTCCCCTCTCCCCACCCCATAACACCTTGCATTCTAATTACCCCTTCCCTAAATATGTCCTCCGTTCTATCACACCCCACCCTTCCCTTATCCCCATCTTGTCTCTTCGCTTGTAGGGCATGATAGATTTCTATATCCCATTACCTCCATTTCTTATTTCACATTTTACATGCAATAACAATTCTCAATATTTGTTTCTAATACTTTGAATTTTAACTTCTCCTCCTTCCTCCCTCCTTAGAAGGTAAGCAATTCACAATATTCCTAGGAGTTTCTCTCTTCAGATATCTTTCAGGAAGTGATCAGTGGATTCTTTCAACATTTATTTTTCCCTCCGGTTCTAGAATATCAGGACAGTTTTCCTTGATAATTTAATGAAAGATAATGTCTAGGCTCTTTTTTTTTCATGGCTTTCAAGTAGTCCCATAATTTTTAAATTGTTTCCCCTGCATCTACTTTCCAGGTCAGTTATTTTTCCAATGAGGTATTTCACATTATCTTCTATTTTTTTCATTCTTTTGGTTTTGTTTTGTAATTTCTTGGTTTATCATAAAGTCATTAGCTTCCCTCAGCTCCACTCTCATTTTTAAAGTACTGCTTTCTTCAGTGAGCTTTTGAACCTCCTTTTCCATTTGGCTAATTCTGCTTTTTAAAGCCTTCTTCTCCTTGTTGGCTTTTTGGACCTCTTTTTCCAATTGAGTTAGCTTATTTTTATTTTCTTTCTATTTTTTTTTTAAATTTTCTTCAGCATGTTTTTGGGTCTCCTTTAGTTAGCTGTTGACTCGCTTTTCAAGCTGTTCTGTAGCCTAAGCCCATTGCATACTCATTTTGGAGGTACTGGATGCAGAAACCTTGACTTCCTCTGACAGTATGCATTATTTTTCCTCATCTGTAAAGACGGAAGGAAATATCTGTTCACCAAGAAAGTAACCTTCTATGGTCTCATTTTTGTTCCCCTTTTTTGGGGATTTTTCCAGCCAGTTACTTGACTTCTGAATCCTTTGTCAAGAGGAGGGTCCTAGTGTTCCTCCTCACCCTAGGACTGTGCTCAGAGCTGAGATTTAGATCAGCTGCTCAATTCCCCCAGGGACTTTAGGCAGAGTTCTTCACAGATGGATGTTACTGCCACTACTGCCTGGGGCTCATGCTGGGGAAGACTCAGCTCCCCTCTTGCCCAGCAGGAAAAGTCCTCTCACTAACCTTCAAAACTTTCTTTGGAGCTTGTGGGTTGAAGGATGTGAGACCCTCCCTGCTGGGGATTCTGCCGCTGGTGACCTGTTCTGATCCTGTTCCTTCCTGCCATGGGACTAGGGCTAGGTTCTGCTCTGCTCAGCATCCTGTGGGATAGACCTTTCCTGTTGACCTTCCAGGTAATCTTTGGTTAGAAATCTCTTTCACTGTCATTTTGTGGCTTCTGCTGCTCTAGAATTTGTTGAGAGTCATTTTTTACAGGTATTTTATGGGCTGTGGGGGAAGGGCTAGAGTATGTGTTTGTCTTTTTACTCTGTCATCTTGGCTCCACCCCCTATTTGACCATATATTCAATATTCCCAACCTCTGTGAATAAGAGAAGCATGTTTATTTCCCCAAGTCATTATGATTACTCAGAATAAAGGCTTATTTTTTTAATGAAACAAAGAAGGTATAGGAAGTCTAGAAGGTCTATAGGTAGCTGCATGCCTCAATCTATAGAGCACTGGAATAGGTATCAGGAAGGCCTGAGCTCAAATCTGGCTTCAGATATTTAAAAGCTGTGTCATTCCTATGAGTCTTGAATAAACATTTGCACTTAACCTAGATATCATGGAGAGACTCAAATCAGTAACAAGAGAGGAATAACCAGCAGTATACACACACACACACACACACACACACACATGTATATGGATATATATATTTATACCTGTGTGTATATTTGCACATGCATACATACATACACACATGCAGGTGTATATTTGTATGTATCATATATAAATATATTTGTGATATGTCTAGATATGTGTGTACATGTACATATACATATGAGTGGGCATATGTATATGTACATATATAACATGTATGTGTGTGTATATATATACAATAACTTGTGAGGTAGATACTATTATGATTCCCCATTTGACATATGACAGAGTTGAGGTTGAAAGAGGTTGAGTAACTTGCTTAGTGTGATTCTGTGAATTAAGTATGTGAGGTAAGATTCAAACTTAGGTTTTTCTGATTCCATGGTTCTACCTTTATGACTCCTAGTGACCTTGAGCAGAAAAGATGAGATTTGCACCCAGAGCTTCTGACTTCGAATCCAATATTCCTTCTACTATGCCTTTGCTTGTTTGAATTAAAAATCAAAACTAACTAAACTGTTCAAATAAATTTACTCACTGACATCACTACTGTTCATAGTACTGCACAGTAATATTATATAGATTTAGTAGATCTTTGAATAATTCTAAGAAAATCCAATGCGACATGAAAATTATCTTAAGAAACTAGAACAAAGCATTAATGCCTTTAGTAAAGAATAAAAAGAAGGGTAGGCTTGATATTCAAGAGTATTTTTTTTGGACATGGGGTTGAAAAAATGTCAGAAAGACATTGGTATGAAAGGTACTGTTCTTAGGCTTTGGTGGTGTCTAGTGTATCTCCTAAATGCTATAGTGAAGAGATCTGCACATTAGTGACTTACCCTCAAATAAGGCTCAAGATGGCCAAGATAATTATATCTGGTTCACTGACTTGAACTTGAAGGTTCCTTTTGAAAAGGCTTAAAAGCTGGCCTTAAACTGCAATGAATGGGGAAAAATATCCATCTGTGGACTTGGAGGTCCACAATCCACCTCCTGCTGAGGATCAAGAATTGGAGTAAGGGGATATTCCTGAAGTCCCGACAAATTGTACTGAAGGAATAGAAAACCTCACCCATGCTTGAATTTCTAATGTGTCTCTGCACTGACATTATTTAACAATGGTGCTAAAAACAAGGGGTTTGGAAAGTGTTCTTTTTTCCAGTCTGTATCACAATAAATTCCAAATTCAAAGTTTGAGTTTTTTCTTTTTCTTTTTTCTAAGGTAGCTAGAGATACTTTCACATGGTTTGGAGCATCAGATAAGCTTTTCAAATAGCATCACTTTCTCATATTAAGGAAGTGCCTTTTGAGCTGTGGATGGACGCTGTCCATTATACATTCACCCCTCCAAATTGGCAGGAAGTAGGTATGCCCAAGACTTCTACTTAGAACTGAGAAACCAAAGAATTCAGGGCTAAGTTTGCTACACAGGACTAAATATCCAGTTGGAAAATTAGTAGTTTGTCTTTAGAATATTGCAATATTAAGTTATTGCATAAGTACCTATTTCTGACCAGTCTACTGTTTTTATCTCATTATTATCAGACTGAAGGAAAGTTATGGGAGGGAAATAGAGTCACATAAACAAGAACTGGAAAACTAAGATATTAGCTTATCATTTTCTGTAATTAAATATTTCAAGTCCCAATTTACTAGCATCAGAAAAAATGGAGAGGTCTAATCATCATAGGAACTTGAACAGTATAGGTAATCCATATGAATAGTAAATGACAATATTCTGTCTTCAGCCTGAGTTAATTAGTAAATCCTTTTTGGAATAATTGAGCTATTAAACCTAAGCAGAAAGAAACTTTAAGAGCTTATCAAGCCTAGAACCCTGTATTTGGGAAGGTAACTGAGGAATTCATGAACAATTACTAATTTAAGAAGACCAATTTTTTTTTTACATCTACCCTGTTATTCTATCTCTGACAACAGAAAAATATAGTCATAGTAGGAAAATCCTTTTATCTTTCCCTGAATACATATAAATATACCATCTATCAATTTGTTACACACACACATACACACACACACACATATATATTTATATAAAACATGAAATTTTCAGTATGCATAATCTTTTAGGAGAATGATTTCCACTCAGTCCTTTAGTCAGTCAATAAGCATTTAAACATCTGCTATACACATTGTGTTAAGTGCTGGTAAGTTCCATGAAGCTATTGCCTACCTTCCCTGCGAAAATAAAATAAAAAAGAAGAAAATGTCTTTTAATTTTATTACCCTTATTTATTAATACAAACTGAGGTTACCTCTTACTCTTAGTTCATTCATTCATTCAAAAACTGTTAGTGAGAACAATGTTGATGCTGATGCTGGAGCTAATGCTGATGACTGGTCAGGAGAGTAGTAGAAGTAGAAATTGCAACAGTTGTGATTGTGGTTGTAATGGTAGTAGTACATGCATACGTGCATGTATATGGACACATCCATGTGTGTACACATGCATACACACATACATACATAGGTGTGTATGTGTGTATGTATATATATATGCATATTATGAGTTTTAATTTTGCAAAGCACTTGTGCCAGGTGCTGAGTATTAGCACTCAAACACCTTTCCCTCTTATTCTTACCTAATGTATTCTCTGAATCATAGAAGTCCACAACTGGAAGGGATTCATGGATACACATTAATTCCCTCTACATTATCCCTAACAAATGCTCATTTCAGTCTCACTTAAACACTTCCAGATCCAGAACTAAAAATCTACAAAGACAGCTGATTCTATTGTTGGGCAACTGCAATTGCTGGCATATTTTACTATTTGACCATCATCTGCTTCCCTTTATCTTCCAGCCATTGCTCACATTTCTGTAGTTTATTAACTATGATTATATCCACTCTAACCATCCATCTTTCATGATTAAAAAGCCCGATTTAAAAATCTATATTAATGTGAAATCTTTCTGTCTCTATGGTAGTTTTAATTCTCCTTCTTCAACTCCATTTTTCCTATGGAGGTGTTAGGAATGTATTGGAAGATGTATTTTTTTTTCTATTTTACTATCTTCCATGGTGATTTAGTTGATTTCTTTTGTTCATAATTACATAGTTGAACTGATTGTTTGGGGAAGAAATAATGCCACTGGTGTGATTAAATCCCTTTAATAGATTAGAATTGATAATCACTAATGCTATCATTATGTACCTACTTTGCACCAGGTGCAGAGTCAGAATCTCAGAATCCTCAGTAGCCAGCTAGTCCAACTCACACTTGGAAAAAAAAAAACAAAAAAAAAAACTTCTCTACTCAACGAGTGGTCATCCATCCAGTGTTTGCAGACTTCAGTGATGGAGAACTCTTTATCTCCAAAGACAACTCTATCTGCTATCACTCTAACTATTAGGAAATTCTTTGGAATCCAAAATCTGTCTTTTTGTCACTTTTATACATTTTTCCTAGTTCTGACCTCTATATCAAAGTAGAACAAATCTAATTACTTTTATTACTAACTTTGGATACTTAAAGAATACATGAAGTTATAACGACCCCAATAAAATTTCTCTTTGCTAGATTAAACACTTTTAGTTTCTTCAGCTGATACTTGTATAGTATAAACTCAAGGTCCTTAACTATCTTAATTGCCCATTTGTATGCCCACTCCAATGGCCTTCCTAAAATATAATGTCCAGAATCTATCCTTTTATAGTGAATTTTTCCTCACCATACCGTCAATAGTGGCAGAGAGGCTGAACCAAAATTCAAAGTTTGTTCACCCATGTCTGTTTGCCATTTAATTCCCTGGGAAAAAAAAAAGTTTTCTATATTTTACATAGTTAGAATTTTCACTTCCAGATCATGTATAAAACTAAAAAAAAGACTAGTCCAATGACAGGTGTTCTGGGAGTAGTTCTATTTTTCCCTCCAAGAAAGTTTTCCCCTTTTCTCTCCCTTCGAACATTGTTAGCACCATGATCTTCACATGGTTCCACTGACTCTCAGGCATGCTTCCTGCTAGTGATATATTTAAAGATCTTTTCTTATTAGCTTTTAAGTAATTTACAAGAAGCTCCCTAGATTCTTTCCTGACCATCTTAATTTCTTTTATACTTGACCTGTCATATTTTGGGGATTTTTCTGTTCTCATTCAAACAAACATATTTCTCCATCACTCCTATCTCCTCCCTAGTGGCCTCTCTTACTTTGCCTATTAGTCATGCAGGGCTTTTGTTTGAGAGCTTTCTTTTTTTTTAATCTGTGGCCCACATTATTCATAGGTTTTCAGGACAGCATTTTAAAGCTGTCTCCAAGCTTCCTGTGGGTTTTTAACTTTGCTAATGATTTCCTTCATTTACTTTTTTTCTGATGTCTACATTTATTATAGTTAACATTTAAAAAATTCAAAAAATTGGGGAGATGGATTTTTTGTGGGTGGAGTCTCTTTAATTTCAACCAGTATTTTTGCTTCTATCATATCACGATCATCCTAACATGGTCGTTTATCTATAGATACTTCATAATCATGCTCTTGTCTATAATTAAAAAAAACAAATCAGTTTGATTGTATTTTCTTATGGGTTCGGAAGATAATTATTGTAAGAGGTAAGTTTTTATCTGATGTGTTCCCAATAGAATGGTTTACCATTCTCCTTGAGAGGAGATAGTTTTTTTTTTTCCTGTATGTTTTGCCAGGTTTGGCAGGGAAGACACCCTTAATAAATGCCCATGAAATTGAAAATCATTGAAATTTAAAAGAATTTAGAGTAAATTTATTAATCCCTTACTTCTTGTTCAACACTAGATTTTGAATACCACAAAACTTGAAGTGGTGTTTCAGGTGTGACCTATTCTAGGCATGCACTTAGTATTCTAGTCTATATTTTGCTGCTTATCAGTTCTTTGACAGTGGACTTTCCACTAAAGTGTCATTTTTATGCCCTGCTACTTGGTGATAATAGCCCAAATACTATGCCAGTAGAGTACAAGCTCAGGCAGATCCTTTAAACATGACCAATTGGTTTCAAGAACGTATTTTGGAATGGAACCATATATTGACTAAAAATCAACTTAACTATATTCTGGGAGACACAATCAGGTTAAGAGTAAAGCAATTTTTGCCCACACAAATTCTGGAAGACAAGAGTAAGTGGTTGAGGAATTGTGGTTTACTTCAGTGGATAGAGTGGATTGCAATCACGAATCCTTGAAGTAGTAAAGAATAAGTGACCTTTGAGAGGCACAAAGGGATTGGGCTGATATTGAAGATCCTTTATAGTATCAATATTTTATTATTCTAAGACACAGTAAGTAGTACTAATAAAGTTAGTATGACAATTGACTTGTATATTGTTGATCTTAGAATGTGTGCTCCTGGAGGACAGGGACTTTTTCCTTTTGTGTTGTTTGAGATTTTTGTTTGTTTTTGTATTGCTAGGACTTAATGCAGTGTCCAGCACATAGTAAGTACTTAATAAATATATTTGACTGCCTAATTGCTTCATAAATATTTGTTGAGTGAATGATTAAATGATTTACTGAAAGAATGAATAAACATTTGTTGAATGTTGAATCTCTTCACAAATGCTGAAGGAGTTCAAAAATAAGTAAAAAATCATTGTGCTGAAGAATGTTAAGAAAGACTTTCATAGAGAACTTTTATCTTGGTCTGAACAAAAGGAAACATTGGTTAAGCACCTAACATGTGAAACTCTATGGTATGTGCTTAAAATATGAAAGATGCTATGGAACAGTTATTGAAAACAATGAAGGACTGCGATTTGCAGACAAAGAATGAGGATATTCAATTGGGAGAAAAGGAAACAGACAAGTAATATGAGCACAGACATGGAGATAGACACAAAGCAGGCCTTGCAGAGGACTGGTGTGGACACTACATTAACTAGGTTGGATAGGTACAAGGAGACTGGTTAATGCAGCACTTTATATTCTGGATTGATAACTTTGATCTAATAAACCATAAAGACACATTATAACTTTTTATATGGGAAGTACCATATCAAAATTTATTTTATGCGTCTCATTCTGTCATTGGTGTCTATAAAGTATATGTGAAGGGAGAGGCAAAAAATAAAGTCAATTCAGAAGCTATTAATAGTAATTTTGGCTGAGATGATAAAGGCTTAGACTCTGAGAGGAGCATTAAAAATGCAGAAAAGTACAAACCTGAGTGGTATCACATAGGGAGAATTGGTGGGACTTAGTTCCCAATTGTATTGGAAGAACAAAGGTGATGATGGAGATTAAAAATAACCTCTGCAACTACAGTCTGAGGATTCAGCCAGCCTTCATGTAAATGACTAACACCTCCCTCTTTATCACTGTCTAGTCTAATTGTCCAGTTTCTCTTCCCCTGTTGCATAATCCCACCTCAGACTACTTAGTTGGGCTATGGCATATAGGTAAAGATGGAATCTAGATCTGTGATTTCATTGGCCAATGCAGGTCCACAATTTTGAAACTTAGCAGTCTTAGAAAGTTGCCTAGAGAACTGAGAGAATCTGTGTATTCTGAGTATTACCTGAGTATTACTCAGGCTAAATGTGTTAAAGGTGGGCCTTAAACCTAGGCATTGCTGTTTCTCAGACCAGTTGTCTGTCCAGGATTCCATGTTGCCTCTCATACTATAGCTATATTCATTTAAATATAGAATCTCTAGACAAAGTAGTTCCTATTTTTGTCATGAACCCTTTTGGTGGACCATTGAAAATTTTGGATCTCTTTCAGAATATTGTTTTTAAATGAAGGTTTACAAAGGAATTACAAATAAATTATGTTGAAATACAATTATTGAAATATAAGATATAACAAAAGTATGATTTCACTTAAAATCTTTGATAGGTTAAGACTGAACTAAGACTTTTTGGTTTACCTGGTATATTAAAAATAACAATATATAAAAAAATATATAAAAAAAAAACAACTCTAGCAACAAGATCATGAACTCTAGACTTAGAATCCCTAGCCTGGAAACTTTACATCCTAAATTCATTGCCCCCATACAACAAATCTTTCAGTTTTCTATTAAGATTCTCAAATGGTTCCCAACCACTAAATTTCACTTTATTAAATGTTTTACTGAAAATTAAAGTACTTAAATTTTCTTTTTTTGTTATTTATACTTGATTAGTTTATTAAGAGGGAATTAAAAAAATAAGATAGAAGGTAAAACTAGGATCATTGCATAGAACTTAAAAATCAGGAAATTTAGGTTTGGCATAAGGAAAAATCCTTTGAATAATTAATCAGAGCTGTCCATGAATTGGATGGGATGTCCATGAGTTCTCATTAGATATCTTCAATAAGGATGAATATTTTCAGGATATCTTTTAGTGGCAATTTCTTTTGGGGGTATGACTTGGACTGGAATGCCTTTCTACTTTGAAATTATATGACTCTGTGGGATTTTGCAAAACACCTCAAATAAGTCAATGAATTTCTTCTCAACCATCCTGTTGAGGCCTATATCTGTTTAAATCATATAATCTTCCTTTCTCATGTGCTTTCTCCCAATTTCTAAGTGAAAAATTCTTTTTTTTGTCTTCATAATTCTTAGTGCCTTTTTGGCACTACTTTTCACTATCCACAGGCTTCATACCTAAACCTTCAAGTTTCTCTTTTTTCTTCCTTGTGTCAGCCATTTTTCCATGAAAGGATAAGAAATCTAGAGATTTATCATGTGGAAAGGTATATGTTATAGGCAGTATTTCAGAGAACTCCACCCTAAAGGCCCTTTCTCCTTTAGTCCCCAGGAACCTGTTCTCTTCAAGGAGATGTTAGTAAGTCAAATCATTAATTCATATTAAGTGTCTGGTTTTTTTTTCCCCTTCCTAATATCTTAGTAACTTGATTTAAGTTGTTTTCTTCTTATTTGGTTCTCCTAGGTCAGAGTGAGCAAATGATCAATCTGAATCTTATTTCAAAAAAAAAAATAATCTACTGCATTTGAAAATCATAACCAAACTGATCTCTGGACTTCTCTAATCCAAAAGACTCAATTTACATACCTTTCCTCCCAAAGAATTTTGGATTTTTTTAAATTTTTTTTCCTCCCTTTTGTCATTTAAGGAATTTTTCTTTAAATTCCTCTCTATCTTTTTCATGTCCTCTCTAAAGTGATTTTTACTTTTAACTACTGAAGTCCTTTTGTCAAAATCTCTGTATGAAAGCATCACTGACAAACAAAGGACAGGATGGGTTTAGTGTATATGGTAACCCTTTAAAAAGCTTTTCTATATCCTACTTCAATATCACTGAATTCTAGTGACTCCTTATTTCTTTTTTTTTTTTAACTTTTAACATTTATTTTCACAAAATTTTGGGTTACAAATTTTCTCCCCTTTTATCCCCTCCCCCCCCAAACCCAAGCATTCTAATTGCCCCTGTGACCAATCTGCTCTCTCCTCTATCCTCCCTCCCTGCCCTTGTCTCCATCTTCTCTTTTGTCCTGTAGGGGCAGATAGCTTTCTTGACCCCTTAACCTGTATTTCTTATTTCCCAGTGGTAAGAACATTACATTTGATTCTAACACTTTGAGTTCCAACTTCTTTAGCTCCCTCCCTCTCCACCCCTTCCCCTTGGAAGACAAGCAATTCAATATAGGCCAAATCTGTGTAGTTTTGCAAATGATTTCCATACTAGTTGTGTTGTATGGGACTAACTATATTTCCCTCCATCCTATCCTGTCCCCCATTACTTCTATTCTATTATGATCCTTTCCCTCCCCATGAGTGTTGACCTTGGATTGCATTCTCCTCCCCATGCCCTCCCCTCCATCCTCCCCCCCACCCCGCTTGTGCCCCTGTCCCCCACTCTCCTGTATTATGAGATAGGTTTTCCTATCAAAATGAGTGTGCATTTTATTCTTTCCTTTAGGGGAATGTGATGAGATAGACCTCATGTTTTTCTCTTGCCTCCCCTCTTTATCCCTCCACTAATAAGTCTTTTGCTTGCCTTTTTTATGAGAGATAATTTGCCCCATTCAACTTCTCTCTTTCTCCTCCCAATATTTCTCTCTCACTGCTTGATTTCATTTTTTTTTAAGATACGATCTCATCCTCTTCAATTCACTCTGTGCACTCTGTCTCTATGTATGTGTGCATGTGTGCATGTGTGTGTGTGTAATCCCACCCAGTACCCAGATACTGAAATGTTTCAAGAGTTACAAATATTGTCTTTCCATGTAGGAATGTAAACAGTTCAACTTTAGTAAGTCCCTTAAGACTTCTCTTTGCTGTTCACTTTTTCATGGTTCTCTTCATTCTTGTGTTAGAAAGTCAAATTTTCTTTTCAGCTCTGGTCTTTTCATCAAGAAAATTTGAAAATCCTCTATTTCATTGAAAGACCATTTTTTCTCCTGAAGTATTATACTCAGTTTTGCTGGGTAGGTGATTCTTGGTTTTAGTCCTAGTTCCTTTGACTTCTGGAATATCCTATTCCATTCCCTTCGATCCCTTAATGTAGAGGGTGCTAGATCTTGTGTTATCCTGATTGTATTTCCACAATACTTGAATTGTTTCTTTCTAGCTGCTTGCAATATTTTTTCTTTCACCTGGGAATTCTGGAATTTGGCCACAATGTTTCTAGGAGTTTCTCTTTTTGGATCTCTTTCATGCAGTGTTCTGCGGATTCCTTGAATATTTATTTTGCCCTCTGGTTCTAGAATCTCAGGGTAGTTTTCCTTGATAATTTCCTGGAAGATGATGTCTAGGCTCTTCTCTTGATCATGGTTTTCAGGTAGTCCCAGAATTTTTACATTGTCTCTCCTGATTCTATTTTCCAGGTCAGTTGTTTTTCCAATAAGATATTTCACATTATCTTCCATTTTTCGAATCTTCTCGCTATGTTCTGTGATATCTGTCTTTCTCATAAAGTCCTTAGCATCCATCTGTGCCATTCCAGTTTTGAAAGATCTGTTTTCTTCAGTGAGCTTTTGAATCTCCTTTTCCATTTGGCTAATTCTGTTTTTGAAAGCATTCTTCTTCTCATTGGCCTTTTGAACCTCTTTTGCCAATTGAGTTAAGCTAGATTTCAAGGTGTTAATTTCTTCAACATTTTTTTGGTTCTCCTTTAGCAGGGAGCTGATCTGCTTTTCATGCTTCTCTTTCATCCCTCTCATTTCTCTTCCCAGTTTTTCCTCCACCTCTCTAACTTGATTTTCAAAATTCTTTTTGAGCTCTTCCATGGCCTGAGCCCATTGGGTGGGCTGGGACACAGAATCCTTGATTTCTGTGTCTTTGCCTGATGGTAAGCATTGTTCTTCCTCGTCAGAAAGGAAGGGAGAAAGTGTCTTTTCTCTGAGAAAGTACCCTTCAATAGTTATATTTCTTTTCCCTTTTCTGGGCATTCTCCCCAGCCAGTGGCTTGACCTCTGAATATTCTCCTCACACCCACCTTGCCTCCTGGTCCTCCCAGCCAGCATTTGGGGACTGAGATTCAAATGCTGCTTCCCGCCTTAGGGCTTTTGGCGGGGGCAGAGCTGCTATTCAGTGTGAGAATTAAGTTCAGATGGTCAGGTCGGGGCAGGGCTGCCTCTCAGGCTCAGTTCCCTCAGGGGGTTTATGCACAGACCTTTCACAATGGATCCAGGCTCCCGCCCGCTTGGGGAGCCCCTGTCTGCAGCCGCCTCTCAGCTTCTATCTCCCGGGGGAGGCCCAAGCCATGGGGGTACCCCACTCCCCTCTCGACCCGCCAAAGAGACTCTCTCACCGACCCTCATCACCTGTGGGTGGAGGGGCTTGTGCCGCCGCTGGAGATCCCATTTCTGAAGCCTGCTCAGATCTGTACCTCTCGGAGCCGCGGCCACTGCAGGTCTGGGCTGGGCTCCGCGTCTGCAGCGCAACAGACCTTTTGTGAGAGGTTTGCGGGTCCCTCTGTGGGTGGAGGGACCCGCGTGGCTGCAGGATATCCCTTCCCCATAGCCCACTCGGATCTTTTCCTCATGGTGTCGCGGCCGCTGCAGGGCTGCACTCAGCTCCCAGTCCCGGCACCCAGTCCGCAGCGCGAAGGACCCCCCACGAGAGGTTTGTCGATGTCTCCGGAACAGAAATCTCCCTCGCTCCAATATTCCGTGGCCTCTGGGTGCAGAATTCGCCGTAAGTTACTCCCCTCTAGCCGTTCTGTGGGTTGTGGGTTCGGAGCTATGTGTATGTGCGTCTTTCTACTCCGCCATCTTGCCTCCGCCCCCCCCCCTCCTTATTTCTTTAGAACCAAGAATAAACTATCCCATTTAACATTTAAAACTCATCTTTTGTTGAAAGATTTAATATTTTTTTGTGGGGGAGGGACAATTAAAGACTTTGGAGCCAAGTCTGGCAAACAAGGTGGGTTGGATCGAATTAAGTCATAACTTGATTTATAAATGAACTATGACCATAAGATTGTGAGACTTGTATGGCTCATAAGTTGTTCTGAAGGCAATTTCAAAATAGGAATTTCAGAATGTTTTTGTTTATGAAAGTATGATTGCAGTAAGAATATTAATTCCAAATGTGACTTTGAAGAAAAAGTATCCATTTGCATGTTTAACTTCTCCTTTGTTTAAAAATCAGCCTCTTTAGTTTATGGTCATACCTCATATTAAGAATAAGCTTGAGTTTGATTACTTTTATACAAAAAAGGGTAACTCCACATCCATTATGGTGCCTATATAATTCAAAATAATGTCATTCTGTTGTCACTTTTCAGTACCTGAAAAGTACTTCTTACATTAATTATCATAAATGACTTAGAAATCTGTGTTTCTGACTTCTGATTTCCAGATAAATAACTATTACAAAATTAATGTTGAGTCATTAGGAACTGCAGAAATGCTAAAAAATAGTTTTGTTTTTTTCCCCATGAATAGTCTAGGGTCAAACTATAAACAAATCTACCTTAAGACACCTGAACTCCTACCTCTTCAGTAACTGTACTGTCTTTAAAAGATGAAGATTTGCCACCATTGAAAATATTCAAAAGACTGTGTCATGGGTTCTGAAAACAGTACCAAAAGTATTGGTCTAAAACTCCAAAAATCTTTTGAGCAATGATAATGTAGTTGAAATAAGCATATATTTCCCCTAATTTGATGACTTTGAAAGAGAAAATACTCATCTTAGATCCGGGAGGGGGAGACCCTCAAAGTTCCTGGACAATAGAGAAACAGTTACTATTTACATTTATTCTGATCCAGTCAGATCCCAAACAATGACCAAATAGAGAGGACTTGGACTGAGATCTTTTGTTGACCAATCAATGAGAGCCAAAGTGGTTTGGGGTTAAGGAAGAGAGAAAAACCTTTTCAGAGATTGAAATTTACATTGCCTTTGGCCAGAGTACCCACTAGTAAGAGTGTGAAACTTTGTGTGTAACAAGGGAAGGAAAAGAAAGGCAAGAAAGAGAATAAAAGAAAGACAGACAGACAGGTTGCCCAACTGGTCATACACACAAACACACACACACACATACAAATATATGGATATATACAAATATGTATACATCCATACAAAACAGAAACAAACTCATGGTACTTTGCCTTCAATTTGCATTTCTAGTCTGCTTATATGTTACTTTTATATACACAGATACACATGTTCACATAATGCACATGCACACACACACACACACACACACACACACACAACGGGCTAGCCATATTGCTGGACTATTTGCTGTTCCTTACACTCAACATCCATTTGCCTTGTAGAACCTTTGGAATGGTCTTCCTCCATGCCTGTAATGTTGTCTTTTCTTACATGACCTCTTGGAGTCCCTGGCTTCCTTCTAGACTCAGCTCAAGTACCACCTTCCACAAGAGGAATTTTTTGGTCCCTAGTGCCCTCCCATCTAAGCTTACTTTGTGTCTGTGTTATATAAGTGTATGTGTACACGCATACATATACGGATAGTACAACTTTTAGATAAGTACTCTCTCACCTATAGGGTGAAGTTGTAATTGCTTAATAAATTCTTTTTGATTGGTTGATTTAAAAGCATGCACCCCACCCAGTGATGTCATCACACATATGAATGAATTTACACAATAATCATCATTTATATAATGTTTCAAAGTTTGGAAAGTGCTTTATATACACACACACACACACACACACACACACACATATATATATACATATATCTTCACAGAGTTGTGAAGATTAAATGAAGAGATAGATAGATCAGTCTATCTATTGATCAATGTACTTATCTCTTCATTTAATCCTCACAATTCTGTGGAGTATGCCAGTTATCATTATCCCTATTATACAGATAAGGAAACTAAGGCTTTGAAAGATGAAGTGTATTACTAAAGTTCACAGGGCTCAGAGATATCAGAGGAAGGATATGAAGTCTGCAATTTTTTGCTCTAGGTCCAACACTCTAGGAACTATACCAGTAAAATCAAACTCATATAAATGGGGGCCTTTAAACCATGCAAAATTATCTCTCTGGGTTCTATATTGACTTATAAAGTCACATGTATTTGTTTATTTATTTTTGTATCAATACATCTAAATCAGATAGGATGTAAGTTTAACTCTGGTTCAGACCACCATATGCAGCCTGTGGTCCATGTACTTGACACCTTTGTAATACATCATACTATATGTCTGGATATCATTGATCACTAGAAAATACAAACAAACATTTATTCATATTTGAACTGTGAAATAAATGAGTAATTATTTACAGCAGAAGTGATTAAGAGCAGGCTAAGCGACTTTCCCAAAGTCAAATGGAGTTCCTCCTGGTTCCCAGTAGTGGTCCCGTATACCTCACTATCTTTCAGAATTTCATAAATAACACTAAAAAATGGATAGACATCTTTACTCTTAAGGAATACCCCTTGTATATTCCATAAATAATAAAACAGATTTCACTTATGATAGTTCATCCTGTCTTAAAGGAAAACATATTCAAAGAATATGAAATCGTGCCAACTCTTCCTCAACAGACACCAATCAACCCATATGTTCTTCTCAGACATAAGGAAGGGAGAGTACAGTTACAACTTGCTAATGGGTTCATTTTACACTCAGATTTATCCATAAACAACTTGATGGATCTTCTGTGGTCACAGCTCACAGCTCACATGCTGCTATTTTTTTTCTTTTTTAAAAAATTTTCTTCTTTCTTTTTTTGCTCTGACTAGGATATAAAAGATGGTCAGGGTAAGCTTTACACTAAGCTGAAGGGGCAGCGAGGTGGAGCAGCGGATGGAGCACCACAGCAGGAGTCAGGAGGATCTGAGTTCAAATCTCACCTCAGACACTTGATACTCACTAGTTGTGTGACCTTGGGCAAGTCACTTAACCCCAGTTACCTCATCCTGGGTCATCTCCAGTCATCCTGATGAATATCTAGTCACTGGGTTCAGATGGCTCTGGAGGAGAAGTGAGGCTGGTGACCTGCACAGCCCTCTCTCACCCAAAACAAAGTCAAGTGCAAGTCATGTTGTATTTCTCTGATGGCATGGTCTTTGGCAATGAAGGACGAACACACACACGTAAGCTGAATAGACTAGCACCTAGATGGCATGATACTCCTCCCCCTCCCAATTCTTCTCCATCTTATGTCAGATGACTGAAATTCCTTCATTATAGCTTCATTAATTTTGGTTAAGTTTTATAATTGAGTAAAAATTCAAATATTACTCAGGAGGAATAACTTTAAAATTACACCCACCACTTGCCACTAAGTGTGGGTGAAAGATTTTTTGCAGAGTAGATAATTCTCCTACTTGAGTACATAAATCACATACAGATAAGGGTAAAGACCAATATTTTGCCTTCCTTCTTTCCAGGAAGCTACTAACATGGCAGTAAATGTTGACATACATACAATGCAGAGGAAATTCACAGTCATAACTTAATAGACTTAACACTTTATTTTCCTCTTTAATTAAGAGAGTCATTTGTTCTTTGGCTTTTTGTCAGAAAAGCAACAAGGCAGGCAAATGCTAAGGGTTACATGAAAGTATATTGTAGGGAAAATGTCTTTTATGGGCTATTCCAGGATTGACTCCTCAAGGACAAGAGTCAGAAAGTAGACCCTAAACATAAGATTAATTTGTGGGAATGAAAGACAAACAGGAAGAAGCTGACATTAGCTAAATTTTAAACAATTTATTTTTCAAGTTGTGTATTCAAATGAGGTAGAGAGAAGTGATCAGCAAAGATCTATGTGGCATTTGATTGCAAACATCTAGACATGCAAGGTAAACAGTATTCACAGTATCAAGCAAGAGGATTTAGGGATCCTACCTAAGTCCAGAATGGGATCCAGAGGTAGAAAATTAAGTTCCTAAATAGACTGAAACACTAAGCTGAAAATTTATCGTTAGAGAAATATAAAATTTACTTAAGACAGCCCCATGGAGCTTACAGTCAAATAGGCAATAAGACATACACATAATAATGTGTCATAATAATTATAAGATTATCATTGTAAAGATAATTTTGCATGCATAAAGACAAAAGGCAAATATTAGGACAAAAAGAGAAAATGACTGTCTGGATATTTACTTTTTTTCTTAAAAGCCAGCTCCATTGTAGGATAGCCTGAAGAAGTACGAATTCTGAGCCATCAAGGAAATCTTATCTCTAGTAGCCAAGTTAGCTCTGATCTACAAAAATTACAAATAGACTTGAATAGTCAATTCAAGAATTATCCAAATAGTATTAACCCTTTTCCCTCCCCAAGAGGTTTCATCAAACTTGGACAGAGAATGCCAGAAAGAGCTTGAATGAAGCAGCATGGTCAAGAAGAAAATACCACAGAGAGGAAATCGGAGAACTTGGGTTCAAATCCCATTTTTTCTGTTTTCCACCTAACCTTAGGCAAGATACCTAGTCTTTCTAGGCCTTTGTTTCCCCATCTATAAAAATAAAGTGATCATATTCTTTCATGGAAAGTGGTAAGGTCCCTTTCATCATTACAGTTATGATACTAGGAATGAAAAAAAAAAATCTGACCAATCTTTTTAGGGCTTAGCTGGACCTTTTGGTCTGCTTGGAGCACTGTTTGGACCACAGTGTTTGAGAGAGGAAACTCTCTCGATCTCACTGTTTCCCCAGATCTTTTGTCATTTGTTCATATCATTGTATTTCACAAACACTTTGGGATCAAAGATAAGAAAGCAGAGATCCAATGTTGACCTGGCCAGTATAATTCCTGAATTTTGCTCCTCCTGATCCCTTTGGGCTGACTATTAGAGTGGAACAGTGACAAAGGCATCAAGAAGCCATTTAAAAATAGCAAACAGTAGAAGTCAAGTGAGTCTATCTGCTTGGGGAGATTCTCTCCAACTGCCAGATGAGGCTTACACAATTGCATGTGGAACATGACTGATCTGTTGGTTGATCACATCATGTGTCAGTCTTTCTCATTGATTAGGTAAGAGATATAGAAGAAGAAAGAAGGAACACAAACCTCAAGAAGCAACATTTTATTTTATTTTTTCCCCTTTCTATTCTCTTTCTTATCATGCTTATCTTCATGAAACATCACTGAGTTTAGGTAGTCAGACTAGTTTGATGGATCAGGAGAGTGGCACTTTGTCATTCCACATTCCAAGAGGACAGATCCCTCCCTGCTTTGTTTCAGCTTGTAAGTAGTAAGTTGGCTACCTGGCTAACTAAAAACGAGTACAAATGAGAGTTGATCCAATAAGAACAAACCATGGGCTCTAATTTTAACCATGGTTCTTTATAATTAGTAACGTATCATAGATTTTCAGAATTAGAAGGCCCATCAAGGGTCTTTTAATTTATTTATTTGAAGCTAAAATCCCTTTTATACTAGTTCTTAATCTATTCTTTGAGATCTTTCAGTGATGGAGAACTCATTACTCTTATGAAGAAACCCATTACATTTTTTGTACATCTTTACTCATCAGAAGCATGTTTTCTGTTGTTTTATTTTGTTTTATTTTTACTTTGAGCTGAAACACTCTGTAACTTCCATGAACTGTTCCTAGTTCTATTTTTTGGAGGATCTCTCTTTCACAGGAGGAATTCATATCTTGCCAAGTCAGGTCATATGGAATCCAAGTGATCCAAGGTTAGTATTCCTTTCTTCCTAAAGAATATAGTTTAATACAAAATAAAGGTAGCAATCAAACACCAAGACAAAGAAAGAAAATGATTCTATGACTCATTACTCTAACTCTTAAGAGTAGTGTGATAGAGTAAAAATAAAAGTTATGAACTTGTTATGTAAAACTAGAATTCTCCAGGCTTCAATTCAAAGTTTATTTCTGCTACTTGCTTTGAATGTCAGGTTAAATGACATGTTGTCATTATTCAGTCATTCAGTCATGTCCAAGTTTTTATAGCCCCATGGATCGCTGTCCATGAAGTTTTCTTAGCAAAGGTAATGTAATGGTTTGCCATTTCCTTTTCCAGTGGAACCCAAATCCATAGGCAAACATCGGTTAAGTGACTTGTCCAAGGTCACACAGCTAGGAAGCTTCTGAGGCTGGATTTAAACTCAGGTGCTCTTGACTTCAAGTCCAGCCCTCTATTCACCGTGTCACTTGGCTGGCTCTATGTCATATCTAAAGACATTTAACTTTTCTGGGCCTCATTCTCTTATTTAGAAAATCAGGAAGGACACAGTTGGGTCTCTAATGACCTTTAAATTTAGAAGTTTCAGATATAGTCTGTAGGTAAGCCACACCCAATTCCTTTTCACTCTTAATATTGCAAAAGATAACTGATGGCAGTCTTCTTAATTATACTTCATAAGCATGTAGACTACTAATTAGTTATCATTCAGCCTTCTCTTACAAACTAAATATATCCAATTTTTTATAATCTTAGATATAGAGCTGTAAGGGATCTTTGATGTTATCTCTTCATTTCCCACCCAGCTGCCCTACTTTGAACTTCTGTCATGCCCCAGGATCCTCTTCATCCTGCAAGATCACATCAGCCCTGGAACTCGCTCTGTTCCCTGGGGACCTTTCTGATAGGAGGGTAGAGAGGAAAGCTCTTCCCCGACCCTGCATTTAAGGAGGGAGCATAGGCCTGCCATTTCTTCATTTTCCATCAGGCCCCACTCCTCTGGATTTCTCCATTGTGCTCATGGGGCTAAGCACCTTCCACTCTCCCTTTTTAGTTTCCTTTTGTATGTTGTCTTCACCACTAGATTGTAAGGTCTTTGAAGGCAGGGACTTGTTTATTTTCTTATCTATCTTTTTTATATTTGTATTCTTTTAGTCTTTTTATATTTGCATTTTTATTCATCTTTTTTATATTTGTATTCCCAGCACTTTGCACAGTGCCAAGTACATTGTAGGTTCTTAATAAATGTCTTTTGACTGACTGACAAGTCTAATGAGGGTCAGAGAGGTTAAATGTCTTACCTAGAGACATTCAACTTTATAGTGAAAGCAAATGAAAAGTGAACTCATTTGATGAATTCCAGCTTTCCATAGCAAGTTCATAATTTTTTTTTCCATTCTGTCACACTCTCTGAAGGTCATGGATGATGTTTTCTTTCTTTGGCAATCAATGATGTATTGTTATGTGAGCTTGATAGCCTCTGGAATGGATCACGTATGTACAAATATTCCTACCAGCTCTACCAGGGAGTGATTAGTAAACTAATAGGAAAATAATAAGGAATGAAATTAAACAAAAGTAAAACTAGTAAAAAACTATAAAAGCCCAATTCAGCAGTACAACAATATTCCAGTTGTCTTAGTACGGAAATGGAAAGCTGTGTAGTGATCATGAGTAAGTGGCAACATATTAGCAATTTATATTTATTATAATATATATATAACATATATATAATATATATAATAATAAAAAATGTCATTGAGGATATAAATCCCAAGAAAAAGAGCAAGACTAGATAGATAGTAAAAGCAAAGGATAACAGTTGGACAGATAAAATGCTACCCGAGAGCACCACCAAGATGCTAAAAAAAGATTTCCACCCCTCCAGGAAAAAAGCATCTTAAAGTATACTGGGTAGATTTTCTAAGTACTTGTTCTGGAAAGATATGTATAAAATTTGTAGAGGAAGAGAAGACATCAAGGGATTGTGATCTGCATCAGTGGGTGGAATATCCATACCTATGAAGCTTGGATCTGTTTGGTGTGCTTCCTCTAGAGACTAAAAGTATAACAACCATGGCTTGCCATATAGTTTACTTAATTTTTCAGAAAGTGGAAAAATTGATTAGGGGGACTATTATTTTGGACATGATTCTTCCAAGTAGTCAAGGCTTGCTTTATGAAGTTGTGACATCGGGAAACTTGGATGACATCTTGGAGTCAGTAATAGATGAAGAAAATAATGTGGAATTCAGTCTAACGTGCTTTAGATTTTAGGAAAGTAGATGGCAAAGAATTTGAAATAATGAGTAACAGTAAAGTCAATAATGCATATCATCTAGTAGATATCAACTGGACTAGTTACAAGCAAGCAGGAAGTACAAACTCTGCTAAAATGTAGAGTGTTGATGGCCTGAGACTCAAAAACAAAAGTAGGCTGAACAAAGAGGAGGGATTCTCAAAATCAAAATTTTAGTGGCATTGTCATAATTTATTTTATGAGAAGATAATGGAGAGTGGAGATATTTAAAGAAGTTGATATGGCAAAATCTCATGGATGGAGCCTACTGGGCAACTGGGACATTTTTAAAGATAGACAAAAAAAAGGTAAGATGAAAGGGTGGTGCAATGTTAATGTAAGGTTAATGGTGGGTGGGAGGAGGAGTTAAAGATCTTATTCCCCCATGAATAGGCCTCAATATCTTTTGCTAATTTCTTTGAGGCACTAGGTGAGAGGGTCATGCCCTATGGCTCTGAAAAGTGTATACTCTGAGATGAAGTCTTACTTTGGGGCTTACTCATTGGAAGTATTTGTTCTGCCAGACAAGACACTGGGAGCCACTAAGAAGCCCTCCCCTCTCAGCACTGGCTTTGAAAATCCAGATATTGGTGCTTCTCTCTCTCGTAACTCTGTATTTATGCTATGGTCAGACAGTTGGATCTGTCTGTTGATCTGTGACCTATATGTTACTTATGGTCAGACAGTTAGAAGCCTGGTCTGTCGGTCATTATTTCTCTGTTTGTATTTTTGTCTGAAGTTCAGGGTGTTGACTTTTCCCCTGAACTAAGTGAATGATATATGTGCTTAATTAAAGTAGATATTTGACCTCTCAAAAGTTGCTCTCCTTTTAGAAAAGCAGATCTAAGAACCTGTACAATAGGTCCTCCTGTATATGCTGGGGTCCTTGCTGTTACAGGTGGGTAATTGATGGTATATGCAAAGAAATAACAAAGCCTTTTAAAAACAGTGTTAGGAAGGCAAAAACTTAAAACTTGTGAGTAAAGTATACAAAAATACATTTCGGGACAATATAGCATGACTTACACAACCTATCGCCTTGCTAAAATGGCATTTCCATGTAGAACATACTAGAGTATTGCTTCTGGGAAATTAGTGATGATCTATGAGTGAAGTTCACACATTAGCATTTTGCAATTGGTTTTACTTGTCCTACTACATATTTGGGAAGAGTCCGTTTCCATTGGCTGTGGCTGAAATTGTCAGTATCTTTGAAATAACTGTATGACTGCCTTCTTTACTAGGAGAGAAAGATTGTTCCTTCAGTCACAATTTCTATTGCAGAGAGTAGACTCTCTAGTCTTTCAGGTTTCTAAAGCCCAGAGGATGAGCCATAGGAATCTAGAAGTTCAAAGTCTGGATTCTAGCAGCCAATCAATACCCTAAAAAGTCAATAAATAAATAAATCATCTGGAGTAATTTTCAGAATTCTAGTCCAGCAGAAAGGGGCAAGAATGCCACTTTTAGACTCGAAGTTGGTGGGACAAACTGAGCTAAGTTTTCAGTCTAATTCTCTTCTCCTTCCACCACCATTTCCAACCTAGGCACTGAGGTGGTATGGGGAAAGGTTTATACTTTTGTCCTTGTTTTATCTTTGAAGTAACTATCCCATTTTAAAACCTACCTGAAGTTAAATGGTTAAATAGAACTAGTGTGCTAATTCCCAGGCCCCTAAAATTGGGGAGCATGTAAGGAAACAAAGCAAGTAAGGACTTAATCTGATAGCTGAGAAGAATCCCTTCAGGAGAACCCTGAGTGGGGAGATATAAGAGGTCTGAAAGTGGGAGAGTAAAGCCAGAGAATGCATGGTACAGCCACAAACGAAATCACAACCACAATTGCAATAACACTAATAGTAGAATTTATATCACTCTTTTAGGTTTTAAAAGTGATTTTATCTCATTATTTCTCAAAAATATAAAATAAAACATTAGAGGCATATTCTATCCTTATCACCAGTTTCAGGATGAGGAAACAGAGGTTAGAGAAGCTGAGTGATTTATCCAAGAATACACATGTATTGCCTGTCTGAAACAGGTTTTGAACTCAGATCTTCCTAACTCTAAGTCCAACAGCACTCTATCCACTGCTGTACTTACCTTCATTCTAAGAGAAAACAACCACATGACATTTAGAACCTTCTAGGAATGCAATGAGTAACCTACATAAGTCATGAGTTCATCATCACCAGAGGTATTCAAAAGAAGATTAAAGGATTATTTGTCAGGGATTTTGCAGAAGACAGTCATTCAAAAAGTATTTACTGAGCTTCTAGTAGAGTATCAGATCCATAAGGAAAGGGGATATATATTTTAAATTTATCCCTAGCACCTGACAAAGTGTTTTATGAAAGGTTGTTGCCTTACTGATTGACATTTTGGAAACACTGGCGTTTTGGACATATATTCTATCAGCTGTGAAGGTCACTCTCAACTCTGAAGTTCTATGATTAGATGGAAGCCCCTTTTCTGAAAGTTTTTAATATGTAAACAATACCCTTTCTGCAATCGGTTACTGAATAAAATACTAACTATTACCTTTAAGGTCAAGACTGAAACATATTGAGAAAGAGAGAGGAAGGGGGAGAGAGAGAGAGAGAGAGAGAGAGAGAGAGAGAGAGAGAGAGAGAGAGAGAGAGAGAGAGAGAGAGAGAGAGAGAGGAGAAGATGAAGAAGGAGGAGGAGGAGGAAGAGGAAGAAGGAGAGCAGGAAGGAAAGAGATAGAGACAGAGACAGAGATAGAGACAAATAGGAAGGATGGGAGAGAGATAGAGACCTATAGAATGAGATAGAGAGGAGATACTGCAAGACAAAACAATACTCCCAGTTTTCTTCCCATACAGTCAAGTTAAACAATATTAACCTCTTTCTACTAGCTACTATAGCCACTCAACAAAAACACCAGAGGTTGAGGTAAGATGATTCCTTTCTTGTTACAGACCAGATATGAGAATGGGGATGCTGCCCTTCTAGAAGGAAAATCAGGTGTGAGTCACTGAATCATTGATCTAGAGGTGAAAAGGACCTCAGAGGTCATCTAATCCATCACCTATATAACACAGGTAAGTAAAGCAGGCCTATCAAATTTCAGTAACTTGCACAAGGTCACTCAGGAAGTTAGCATAAAAGGCAAGCTTTTTATGCATAGCCTCTCACTCCAAAGCCAGTTCTCTTTCTCTTACAGTAGACTATTTAATGTTTTAGAGAAAATTATCCCTGTTAGTCCAGCTACATTATCAACCCCTATTTCCGAGAACTACTATTTGAGTTTTATTACACACAGACACACACAGACACAGACACAGACACACATACACATACAGTTATACACTTCCAAGCAGCTCTGAGATAAGAAGACATACTCAGAATCACAATTTTGTCAAGGAAATGACAATAGGCTTTTAACATAATTCTGATACTCAGACTCCAAACATCTAACAAAAAGATCTTATCGCTAAAAACACAAAGGATAATATGGAAGAGGGAGGATGTATATGTATCTATGTATGTACATATGCATACACACATATACACACAAGAATATGTATGTATGTATGTATACATACATATTGATATATACATACATGAAGAACACTTTCATTGTGACCTTTCCTAAATGCTTGGGCAAGAAACAAGAAACAACCAAGTACAACAACCAAGCCTGAAGTCAGAATGTCTCGTGGAAGAAAGCTCTCTTCTTCTCCTTTTATCTCTTAAGTGACTCTTTAACACTCTGAGAATAAATGCTGAACTTAGAAAAAAATAAAAAGAAAGGACTTTAAAATGTGTTAACTTCATCTTGTGCCATAAAAGAGGAGATGTTTAATTAAGCCACTGGTAGTTCTTGGGTGGTTTTCAGTTTTAGTTTTATACCTTTGAGATGAAAGGATGTACATGCAGAATTATGTACAAAGTCCCTTTCAGAAACTTTGGAAAGGTCAAGGAGAAAAGAGCTGGGTTTCAAAAGCTGAACTTTTCAAGGTTTTCCTCTGATTTCTGTAAAACAAGATAGCCTCCTCGTCCTCTTAATAGTTCTTCAAGGCCTTTTTGGTAGCCAAAATCTTTGTTCTTCTTCTTTTTTTAAAGCAGCTTTGTAAAAGAAGAACTAAAAATTAATTATGGTTATGGAACTTTTTTATACAGAAGAGTTTAAAAAGCACAGACGTAAAGAAGGGAAAAGATGAGGGCCCATTTATCTTATATTGACAGGACTAGCTTCAAACGATGACCTTGAATCATAATCATCCTAATGAGCTCAAAATATTTCACTTTAACAAGTGAAACTATAATCAAATCAGTTTCTGAAAGCTCTACTAATGAGCATTTCCTTTGATGAAAACATGGTTAACTGTCTTAGTCTGCAGGAGGTGCGCTACAGTAAGGGGCCAGCTCCTGACAACTCATTAGCTGACCTGGGGAGAGAATAATTTGAATGCTTTTGATAAAAATTTCAAGGCTTTTTTTACTTAAATCACAATTTATGCACTTTTATAAATAGTGTAATTTTTCTAAGTTGGGGGAAACTGGTGAGAGTGCTTCAAAGTCATTGAACAAAGTTTGTTTACCATGTTGAGCCTGATGGAGACACAGAACTGGGAGGGAAAATAGGTCTAATTAAGTTATTGTTAAAGAGGACCCCAGCCCCAAATCGCTTAATTCCTGTGCTTACTTAGGTCAGAATGCCATAGGATTAACTTTATGAAACTAAACTTTATGGCTCTGCTAAGACTGAGAAAATGGAAAGTCACTATTATTTACTCTGAGTATGAAGATGAATTGTCTCCAGAAATACCTCCTCTGAAGAAGAGCAATTCATTCAATTTATCCAAACTTGCAGAGCAAACTTAAATGAGAACTGATTACAGAAATCTGGTTTCCTCCCATATACTACCCCTCAAGGGTCTCCTCATTAAGATCATTCATCATTTTAACTCCTGCTCTGCTCTGTTCAGCATAAAGAAATGATTCACTTTCTCTCTCCCCCCCACATCCTTCTTTGCACAGCAGACTTGCTGTCAAAGCAGAATGTTATACTAAAGAATTCTTCAGCTGTTTTAAGTCTCACAGCCAGATCCTAGTATTACATCTTGTTTTATTTTTCCAAAACGTTTTCATTCACCCTCAAGAATCCATTTGTATTTGAGTGACCTTTTTTCTTTCTTGCTATGTCATATTGTTGGCTTTTCCATGACTTTTCCACAAGGCAAAACTCATTGAGATGGTGCAAGTCATAGGGACCACAGACACTATACAATTTGTAAAATATTTTATTCTTCTCCTGCCCCTTCTTATTCTTCTTTCCTTTCCCTTTCTTTTTCTCTTCCTTCTCCTCCTTTTTCTTGTATTTTTTTCTTCTTCTGCTCACTTAACTTAGGCTGAGAACAAGATTCCCTCTCTAAGTGTTATGAAGTTCAGTAAAAGGAGTTACTAAATATAATAATAATGTGATATAAAGGAGTTACAAGTATTGTTTCCCAGAATCTCCTTCTCTCAAAAGTTTCAAAGATGGCATGTAATTGAGCCATAAATGCAAAATAGTCATCTTGATTCCAGAAGTTGATATGATAAATATTATGTATATATACTTTTGAAGGGGAGGGGATCTATGATTTCACCAATGTCAGTATCTGCTAATGAGGGTTTTTTTAACTGTGCATGTTGGCAATGTATAGTCTAAGAGAGTTGCTTTGAGTACAGAGAGGTTAAGTGAATTACTCAGGTTCAAATAGGAGATGAAGGACTTGAACCCAGGATTTCCTTACTCTGCAATCCATTTCCCATCCACTAACCCAAACATTTTTGCATATGTGTACATACCCATGAATGTTATTTATATGTGAACAGACACATGTTTCTTAAATACAATTAAAATTACGTCAAAGTGAAAATTACTGAGCCAGATTTGAATCTTCCTGGACTCTCTGGGAAGCTACTCTTCCTGGAAATCCTTATAAATTTTGTCAATACTGAGTGAGTTAGTCATCAAACATTTATCAAGCAATTACTCTGTGTCAAGCACTGTGCTAAGTGCAAGGGATAAAAAAAGAAAGATGGAATGCCCCCCTGTGAAGCTTACTGTCTAATGGAAAGACATCTATGTACAAACAAACAAAAAAAAAACAACCCATATACAAGATCAAGTATAAAGAATCAACCTAGGGAAGGCACTAGAATTAAAGACAATCTGGAAGGGCTTCTCTGAAGAAAGCAGGATTTTAACTGGGACTTCAAGGAAGCCAGGGAATCCAGGACACAGAAATGGGGAGAGCAAAGACTCCAGGCATGTGGGACAGCCAGGAAAAATGCTAGGAGGCAAGAGATGGAGTGTCTTGTTTGAGGAACGTGTTGAAAGGAATACAGAGTCACTAGACTACAGAGTATGTGGGGAAGGGAGGCATGTTATAAATAGTTTTGAATTCCAAAAAGAGGATTTATATACTTGATCCTGGAGGGGATAAGGAGTTACTGAAGTTTATTGAGAGCTGACATAATCAGATCTATGCTTTAGGAAAATGATTTTGACAACTGAGTGGAAGATGGAATAATGTAGGGAGACACTTGAGGCAGAGAGATCAACCAGTTGTTTTCATGCTGCTTAAGTTACTGTAATCATGTCTGAATGTTTGTGAGCCCATTTAGGGTTTTCATGGCAAAGATACTGGAATGGTTTGCTATTTTCTTTTTAGCCCATTTTATAGATGAGGAGCTGAGGCCAATAGGGTTAAATGACTTGCCCAAGATCACATAACTAGTGACATCACATAACTAAGACACTTGTCTTAGGCCAGATTTGAATTCTGGAAGGTGTGTCTTCCTGACTTTGAGCCCAGCACTCTATCTACTGTGCCACCTAACTGCCATGGGCTACCTAGTTATCTTGATCAGCCAGTAGACTCTTGCAATTGTTCAGGTGTATAGTGACAATGGCCTATACCAGGGTGTTGCTAATGTCCAAGGAGAGAAAGTGGAAGTGTCTTTATTTAAGAATTGTTATGAATGTAAAATAGATAGGTCATAGCAAGAGATTGGATATGTGTTGGGGGTTGGGAGGAGGAGTCATGGACAATGCCTAGGTTGTAAGCCTAGAGAACTGGGAAGATGGTGGTACGCTCAACAGTATTAGAGAAGTTAGGAAGAGCAGCAGAATTTTGGGGGAAGGATAAATTCTGTTTTGGACAAGTTGAGTTTAAGACACACATCTAGTTTGAGATGTCCCTCCGATCTTTAGAGAGGCAAGACTAGAGGTCATCAGAGAGGATAGGGCTAAATAAGTAAATATGAGAATAATCAGTGGAGAGATAATAATTGAATCATAGATGCTGGTAACATCATTAAGCAAAAATGTATAAAGGGTGAAAACGGTTCAGGAAAGAGCCCTAGGGGACACCCACAGTTAATGGAGTTGAGCCATAAAATGGAGGAGGAAATATGGAGGAGAAATACATAATAGGGATAAGTGGATAAAGTGAGATAACAAGGTTATGATTCAAATGATTTGAATTCAGAATGAACTGGACTCAGTACTTCTGGAAATATTCTCAGTGAATGCCCCACTCAACCTAGTATTGGCTAAAACTATAACTCCCTTTGAATTGGTGGAGCACCATGCCCTTTAACTAAGTAAACTTAATTCCATGTAAAATACTCCCAATTCAAGGAAAAATAAACCCTAATTTTGAAAACCCAGTTATACAGAAATTTTATGGCAGGAGGAGAAAGGAGTCAGCTTGAGATTGTTGGTTGTGTTTACTATATATTGTATACTAGAGATGTTAGCAATCTCCAGCCTGATGTCAAAGTAGACATGGGAAACTTTAAAGTGATATGGCTAGAGAGTGGGCCCAACCAACATTACAAAGAGGGAATAATTTTTCTTTGCCTTGCCCCTACCTCTTTCTGTGGAATGCAAAGCTATTACCCCTTCTGTTATTTCCTTCACAGCACCTTCACCATACTCACCTAATGCTTCTCATTATTGATCATGATAAGGCGTTAACTTAGGCAATGACCTCCATCATGGGCATTTGGGGTTTTAAAGATGTGAAAATGAAGAAGGTTTCAGGATCCAAATAGATGAAGTTATCTTGGAAAGGTATTCAGTTGGAATTAGTTCATATTTTCTTCTGTCTAGCTGTAAGGCAAGTATTTGAGACATGGATGCTGGTTATCCTGCACAGATAGGAAAATTTTCCCCATTATATTCTCCTTCCTTAGAGCTATTGTTTCACTCTGCTCCTATAAGCCTGAGATGTTGTGGGGAACCTGGATCCCAGATGTCCATTATCATTTTCCCAGTAGGCCCTGAAATGATTCTTGTTTCTTTTTGTGAGGGGAGGGAGTCAGAGGAGAAGGAGATATTGGGGAAAGAGGAAAAGTCCGGAAAAGGGGAGGAAATATGATCCATAGACAACTGGCATCACATTTTCCCCACTATGGCCTTTCTTAGTGTCATTACTTATCCCTGCCTCTGCTTTGGAAGGATCCAATCAGGCAACTGGTATTTAGTACTTGCCCACAATGTGCCAGGCACTGTGCTAAGCATTAAGCATATATAAAGACAAAAGTGAAAGTACATTCCACTGACTGGGAAAAAAAATGTCATAGAATTTTCTGTCAGTGGTGAGCCTCATTTTTTCCCAAGCTAGTTGTATGAATTTTAATTTACTTAGACTGTCTTTTCACATATCCCTGTCTGGGTTGATACCTGTCGGATATCAGAACATCAAGGTACAACAGTAAATGTCATCCCTTGTGTGGCTGTCTGATAGCACATTTCATGTACCTAAAGTTTCTAATGGATTGTGTCCAAAGGATGATGGGAAAAGGGTAAGAATTCTATTACTTTTTAAAGGAGAGGTAGGTGCCAATGATAGTAATTGTCAAATGATGTAAGATACTGCTATTGTAATAGATTGATATTTTCCTTTACATAAAAAACAACTTTTTTCTGCTTTTTTCATCTTTAAACATCACATCTTGGCGGGGGTCTTAAAGAGATAGTGCATATCCATAATATGGCATTGTAAAGGTTATCAATAAACAACGTTTCCTTTTGATTTTTAAATAAGTTTGTATTCTTTTAGATTTTCTATGTTTGTTCTTCTCATGGTTAACCTACTTTTTAGGTGTCTAATTTTTAGACATTTTTGTTGAATTTTTACAGAAAATTTTCAGTTAATCTTTTTTATATGAATTATTATGTATAGAAGATAGTGACAAGCTGTTTCATTTGTGAAAATGAATGAAACAAATGAAACAAAAGGACATGGTTAATTAATGAGAGTGACAGACTTTTATAATTGAAAAAGAGAAGCATCTTTGGACATTAAAGGGTGGTGGAAAGTTGAAATAGGTCAGTGGGAGGAGGGGGAGAGGAAGCTGGGAAGTTTCCCAATGTGAAGAACTTCATATATCATGTTTACAGTCCCAGAACTGAAAAAAAACACCTTAGTATTAGTCTTTTCCAACCTTTCACCTAGTGCAGAAATCTTCTGTAGTTCATGTTTTCAACTTAATAAAAAATGAAACATTAGATACATATAACAAATGCAGAGCAAATTCCCACATGAGCCATGTCTATAAATGTATGTCCCATTCTGCATTTTGAATCCATCCCCTTCTCTAGCAACAAATGGGTCATGTGTTGCATCTTCAATTGTTTTTCTTTAAAATGCTATTGTCATTTTTTACATTGTTCTCCTACCTATTGTTCATTTGATCTCAATTCATTAACGTCTTCCCAGTTTCCTTTGAAATTCTCCATTGCCTCATATCATATGGTATAATAACATTCTTATTATATCCATATACTCTAATTTGTTTAGTCATTTCCCATTAGGGATACCCCTATACTTTTCATTTTGGACTAATAGAAGAAATTGTTCTAGTTCATGACATTTCTTCCTCCTGCTGCAGCCCAGATATACATCTCCATAATTACCACTCACTGCATCTACTTATACCCTACATAGAATATCTAATCTCTCTTAACACTCACATCAAAAAAAATTGAAAAAAATGTAATTTCATATCATGTTCTTAGTTCTCTCAGAATTCTCTTTTCATGGCTAAATGCTTCCAGGTCCTTTAATTGTTCTTTATTTGAAATAATTTCTATACTCTTTATCAATAACATATGGGATGCACATTAACCATGCTATTTCAAATATAGTATCTAGAAGGGAATTCAATACTCCATAGATGATCTGACTACTCAGATCTCTCAGGATTCTCTTCATCTGGCTAGATCCTCTCAGTTCTTTCAATTGTTCTTCACTTGATAGAATTCCTAGACCTTTCACCATCCTAGTTTTCCTCTATATGGGTTCCAGATTACTCATACTTCTTCAAATATAGTGTCTAGAACTAAGTGAAACGCTCTATAGATGTCATGACTAAATAATGTATACTGTATTATGTATTATCTTCATAGTTCTGGACACTTTATTTCTCTTAATGGAGTCTAATATCCCATTAGTTATTTTTGCCCCCCCGCCCACATACTGTGGTTTACATCAAGCATTCAGATCACTGAAAGCCCCATAACTTTTTTAATATAAACTGTAGTTGTCAGTTTTCACTGTCTTATTCTGGTACAATTTGTTCTAAATTAACTCCATGACTTTACTTTCATCCCTGATGAATGTTGTCTTCTTAGATTCAGCCCCTTGAACAAATTAAGCAAGACTTTTATGAATAATGATACAAATATGAGCATTCGGTGAAGACCTAGGACTCTGTGGTCCATGAGGTGGGGGCAGCAAGCAAGAAGGTAAAGTGCATGATTATCAGATTTCCATAAGTTGATAAATAGTAACCTGATCATTCTTACCTAAAAAGAACCTTTATTCCTTTCTGATCATTCTTACCTAAGATCATTCTTACTGAAAAGGCACATTTATTCCAATCTGAAAGCTAACTCATCGGGGAACAGATAGGTTAGTTTGAAGTAAACTTGTGGTAGCAAGGAAATATAGTGAAAAGATAGATTACTGAACCTGCTAGGGGGCAGAGTTACAATACCAGTGTTGGGGTCTCAGGATCACTCATTTCCATCAACACACAAAAGAAGACCCATTGCCCACATCATCTTAAGTTAAAAGGATAGATAGAAAGATGTCAGTAGATTAAATTCAGACATTTTTCACTCAAATATAATTTAACATTTTACTAAATTAAAAAAAAAAATTCAAACATTAAACCCAGATCATTTTCATTTAGAGTCAATTGCAGTATAACAGTGATAATGGGGAGACCCATGTAAATCAGATCGCATTCTTTGGGTCACATGGTTACTTTAACAAATCATTTATAAGCTAAAACTAAGCTGGAATATGTAGTTATTTTTAGTCTCATCATATCAATCAGTAACATGGGAGTTAAGATGTGAAAATGAGATGGAATAGTTAATTGGTTTTAATATTATTACTACACTCATTTTCTTATTAGACATCCCTAATTTTCAAAATGCTATGGCTTGAAAATAACTGTTCTAAAAGATGGCAATTAATAGCAGAAAGAAATATTATTGTTAATTATTTCATATCTCAGAAAAAGGAAGTGGGAGAAAGTGTCAGGTAATAGTTGAAGAACAGTGCTTCTGGATTTAGGTGAAAAGGAATTTATTCAAGTTAATTGATTGGTTTTATTTAAAAGAATGCAACCTTTGGAAGTGCCATGGCTACTAAAACTCTGATTTTATACGCATTTATTAGTATAGTAATGACAAGTGAGATAGAGAAATGCAATTCCATTTCCCCAAAATAGAATATTTTTTAAACATTTTCCTCCAAACTAAAATTTAACGATTCTACTATCAATCAAGGAATTTCACTTATGTGACATTTTAAAAAAAATATTCAGTTACCTTTTAGGCATTTCATCCATATCTTCAAGTGATGAAATCAACTCCAATAAATTTAGAGATAATGCCAAAGTAAACTGATTGATGGATTTACAAGAGGTTACTCCTTTATCAATTCTATCATAATCCTAAAGGTTAGCAAGACACTTCTATGACATCCAGAGCACTGGCTCTCAGGGAAATATTCACCAGTTAAATTCTAATTCCTCAACATTTCTGGAGGTCATCTCCAGTTATTGAAGGAAGGATGGGGAAACAAGCCTGGACAATCTGTTCCCCCTCAGAGAGAGGATGTACTGGGCCAGAGAATTAGCTAGCTAGCTAGCTCTATCAATACAGATAAATGTGTGTGTGTCTGTGTATACATATATATTTCTATTATCTTCTAATTATGTACATGTATATTCTATTTCTATAAAAGACATATGCTACATACATAATCATTATATATAATTATGTATGACATATGTTAATTATATATCATATAAATACATATGTAACACTAGCACAGTATCTGCTATCTTTGAGGGAAGCAGAGCAGCCAAGCTTCTGGCCCCAGCCTCCTGCTTCTTCTTCAGGAGAAAATATTCTCCATTAGAGGAGGGTGGAGAAGAAGAGGCTAGAAATACCATACAAAAACAACTCATACTTGGGGAACAGCCATTGCAACAGAAATACCTCATATGGATTTTCAAATCATATAAATCTAAAGATGGAGAGGGAAAACCATCCATAATGGCATCTGAGAAAGAATTTTTAAATGAAGCAAATTGGAATTCAGAGCATTTATTTTTTTGGGAAAAAAAGGTGGGGGGAATCATAGTTTCAGGTAGGTCTCTGTTCCTTGTTTTGACCCCAGAGTATCAATTATGAACTTTATTTCTGTGTTTTTTATTAATCAATCTATTTTTAGTTTTCAACATTCATTTCCACAAGATTTTGAATTCCAAATTTTCTCCCCACCTCTCCCTTCTGTCCACCCCAAGGTGACAGGCATTCTGATTATCCTTTCCCCCAATCTGCCCTCCAAACTATCAAGCAAGTCACTTCTCTTAACCCCTTTTCCTCTCATTTCCTATAGGGTAAGATAGATTTCTATACTACTTTGCTTGTTGCATGTGCATGCAAAAAAATTTTTAACATTCATTTTTAGAAGATGGCAGAGTAAAAGCAGGGACTTTCTTGAGTTCTCCTCCAAACCCTTAGAATACGTGTAAAAATGACTCTAAACAAATTATAGAGCAGCAGCTACAAAATGATAGAGTGAAACAAATTTCCAACCAAAGACAATATTGAAAGTCAACAGGAAAGATCTGTTGCAACAGTCTGAGAGTAGAGCACAGTCCAGACTGGGCTGGTAGCAGAGATGGGGCTGGAACAGGCCTCAGGGGACTGAATAACTGGTAGTTATGGTGGTTTCCAGACTTCTTAACCCACAAAAGCCAAAGACAACTTAGAAGGCAGTAGGAAAGGTCTGTTGAACCTAGGTGAGAGAGGAGCAAGGTCTGGCCAAAGCCCCAGGACAGTAGAAGAGATAAGGCTTGTTTCTGGAGATGATTGCCTTCAGAGAGTGGGGAGATTGAACTACTGATGAGATGGAGATTTCAGGTATCTCTGCTGGTACTGAGGCAGGATTTTCTTAACTTTGCCTGTGCTTGTATCTACTTCTCAATTTTGGGTGGCAATGAGGTGGAGCATTGGCATGGTAGAGCTTGTGGCAGTGGTGGAGAGGAAATCATACTCATAGTTCCAAGGCAAAAAAGAGTCCTTGTGGTCATCCACAGATGAGAGCACAGATTAGGAAGCGAGTAAACATCTCTTCTATGATCAAATCACCTTAGAAGAACTGAAAATTTACAGATCCTTAGAAGTACATATGAAAAGAGCTGCACAAAACCCTTGAAGTTTAGGACAGTACACCCTCCACACTGGAAGCAGAGTGCAGCCTTAACAAAAAGCTGAAGAGTCAAGAAATTGCATTGGGAAAATGAACAAGCAACAGAAAAAAATCTCAGACTATACAATCTTACTTTAATGACAAAAAAAGATCAAAACATACAACCAGAAGAAAACAAGGTCAAAGTTCCAACATCCAAAGCCTCCAAGAAAAATATGAACTGATTGCAGCCAATGGAAGAGCTCAAAAGGGATATTGAAGATCAAGTAAGAGAGGAAAAATTGGAAAGAGAAATGAGAGTAATGGAAGACAATCATGAAGACAAGTCAACACCTTGCTAAAGGAGACCCAAAAGAAATGCTGAAGAAAATAACACCTTAAAAAAAAAAGACTAACCAAAATCACAAAATAGATCCAAAAAAATCAAAAAGAAAAGAATGTCTCAAAAAGAAGAATTGAACAAATGGAAAATGAGGTCCAAAAGCTCACTGATGAAAATAATTCCTTAAAATTTGAATGGAATAAGTGAAAGCTAATGACTTTATGAGAAATCAAGAAATTATAAAACAAAACCAAAAGAATGAAAAAATAGAATACATTGTGAAATAATCTCTTTAGACAAACAACTGATCTGGAAAATAGATTCAGGAGAGATAATTTTAAAATTATTGGACTACTTGAAGGAGCCTAGACATTATCTCTCAAGTGATTATCATGGAAAATTGTCCTGATACTGTAGAACCAGAGGGTAAAATAGACATTGAAAGAATCCACCTACCACCTCCTGAAAGAAAACCCAAAAGGAAAACTCCTAGGAATATTGGAGCCCAGTTTCAGAATTCCCATGTCAAAGAGAAAATATTGCAAGCAGTCAGAAGGAAACAATTCAAGTATTGTGGAAACACAATCAAGAAAACATAAGATTTAGCAGCTTCTGACTTAAGTGATCAAAGGACTTTGAATATGATAATTCAAAGGTCAAAGGAATTAGGATTAAAACCAAAAATCACTTACTCAGCAAAACTGAGTATAATACTTCAGAGGAAAAATGGATATTAAATGAATAGAGGATTTTCAAGCATTCTTGATTAAAAGAACAGAGCTGAACAGAAAATTTGACTTTCAAATACGAGACGCAAGAGAAGCATGAAAAGATAAATAGGAAAGTGAAATAAGGAACTTGTTTACATTGTTACGTTGAAAGATGATATTTGTAAAGATGTATATGTGTGTGTGTGTGTGTGTATGTATAAGTGTATGTTTTTGTGTATGTGTATGGGGGCACAGGGTGAGTTGAATATGAAGAGATCATATCTACAGAAATAAAATTAAAGGATGAGAGAGAAGAATGTACTGGGAGAAGGAGAAAGGGAGAAGAGAAATGGGGTAAATTATCACTCATAAAAGAGGCAAGGCATAGCTTTTACGATGGAAGGGTGGGGGGGGGGATAAGAAGGAAAGAATGAATCTTACTATCATCAGATTTGGCTCAAGGAGGTAATAACATACACACTAACTTCATATCTTCTATCTTACCCTACATGAAAGTAGGGGGGAAAGGGGACAAAAGAGGGAAGATGATAGAAGGGAGGAGAAATGGGAGGAGGGGGCAAACACTTCTGAGGAGGAACAGGGTCAAAGGACAGAATAGAGTGCATGGAGGGGAGGAGATAGGATGGAGACAAATATAGTTAGTCTTTCACAAGATGACTATTATGGAAGTGCTTTTCAAGACTACACATGTGTAGCCTATATTTAACTGCTTGCCTTCTTAGTGGGGTTGGGTGGGGATGGAGAAAAGGAGAGAAGTTCAAAGTCAAAGTATTGGAAACAAATGTTGAGAAATGTTTTTGCTTACACCTGGGAAATAAGAAATACAGGCAATGTAGTATAGAAATCAATCTTGCCCTACAGGAAAACACAAGGGAAGGGGACAAGATAAGGGGTGGGGTGTGACGGAAGGGAGGATAGATTAAAGAAAGGGATAATCAGAATGCGTGCCATCTCGAGGTGAGGCAGAGGAGAGGTGGTCAGAATATTTGGAACTCAAAATCTTGTAGAAATAAATGTTGAAAATTAACAATAATTTAATAAAATTATCGTTAGTACTTTGAGTTCCAAATTCTCTTCTTTTCTCCCTCCAGATTGGCCCTCATTGAGAAGGGAAACAATTAATTGAATATTGATTATATATGTGTAGTCATGTCATTTCCATAATTGTCATGTTGTGAAAGACTACATTTCCTTCCATCTCATCTCACCACCCCCCACTTATTCTATTCTCTCTATTCTTATCCCTCCTCAAAAGTGTTTGCTTTTGATTATCCCCTCCCACAGTATGCCTTCCTACCTATCATCCCTCAGTCTCTTATCTCCTTCAGCCCTACTTTCCTGTAGGGTAAGATAGATTTCCCCAATTGAGTTTATGTGTTATTCCCTCCTTAAGCCAAAACTGATGAGAGTAAGGTTCACTCATTCCTTCTCACTTCACCCCTCTTCCCCTTCACTGTGAAAGCTTTTTCTTGCCTCTTTTATGTGAGATATTTTACCCCATTCTACCTCTGCCTTTCTTCTTCTCCCAGTACTTTCCTTTCTCACCCCTCAATTTTATTTTTTAAATATCATACCTTCAGATTCAACTCACCTTGTGTGCTATCTCTCTCTTTGCATGTGTGAATGTATGTATATGTATATGTGTGTTCATGTGTATGTATACATGCATGCATGCATGCATGTATGTATGTATCTCTGTGTGTGTATTTCCTCCAACTACCCAATCCTGAGAAAGGTCTCAGGAGTTACAAATATCATCTTTCCATGTGGAATTGAAACAGTTCACAGTTCAGCTTTAATAAATCCCTTATGATTTCTTTTTCTTGTTTACCTTTTCATACTTCTCTTGCTTCTCATATCTGAAAGTAAAATTTCTATTCATCTCTGCTCTTTTCATCAAGAAAAGAAAGTCCTCTATTTCATTGAATGTTCACTATTTTTCCCGGAAGGATTATACACAGTTTTGGTGGGTAGGTGATTCTTTGTTTTAATTCTAGCTCCTTTGACCTCTGAATTATCATATTCCAAGTCACTAAATCCCTTAGAGTATAAGTTGCTAAGTCGTGTGCTATCCTGTATTTCCACAGTACTTGAATTCTTTCTTTCTCACTGCTTATAATATTTTCTCCTTGACCTTGGAACTCTTGAATTTGGCTACAATATTCCTAGAAGTTTTCCTTTTGGGATTTCTTTCAGGAGGTGATTGATAGACTTGTACGTTTTCTATTTTATCCTCTTGTTCTAGAATATCAGGGCAATTTTCCATGATAATTTCTTGAAAGATGATGTCTAGGTTCTTTTTCTGATCATGACTTTCATGTAGTCGAATAATTTTTCAGTTATGTCTCCTGGATCTATTTTTCAGATCAATTGTTTTTCCAAAGAGATGTTTTGCATTGTCTTGAATTTTTTCATTTTTTTGTTGTATAATTTTTGTTTTATAATTTCTTGATTTCTCATAATGTTATTAGCTTCCACTTGCTCCACTCTAATTTTGAAGTAATTATTTTCTTCAGTGAGCTTGTGGACCTCCTTTTACCTTTGCCTAATTCTTCTTTTTGAGTCAGTCTTCTCTTCACTGGCTTTTTGGAACACTTTTGCTATTTGGGTTGGTCTATTTTTTTTTTGATGTGTTATGTTCTTCAATACGTTTGTGTCTCCTTTACCACACTGTTGATTTGTTTTTTATTATTTTCTTGCATCACACTCATTTCTCTTCCTAATTTTTCCTCTACTTCTCTTACTTTATTTCCTTTTTAAGCTCTTCGATGACCTACAACCAATTCATACTTTTTTTCTTAGATGCTTTGGCTGTAGGAACTTTGTTTTCTTCTGGTTATACATTTTGATTTGTTTTTGTCACCAAAGTAAGGTTCTGTAGTCTGAGATTTTACCACTGTTTGTGCCTTTTCCCAGCCAATTATTATAAGTCTTTGCTAGGGTAAGACTTTGCTGCCATTGTAGAGGGTGTACTGTCCCAAACTTTGGTGATTTTGTGTAGATATGTTTCAGAGATACTTCTAGGGACCTGTAAATTTTCAATTCTTCCAAGGTGGTATGATCATAGGAGAGATGTTTACTCCTCCCTTGGCCCATATTCTTAGGTATCTGTAATTGACCATAAGCACTCTTTTCAGCCTTGAGGAAGATTCCCTCTCCACCACCACTGCAAGCTCTCCTACCTCAGTGCTCCTCCTTGCCTCTCAATTGCCACTCAGGACTGTGACCCAGATTCAAGCACAGGCAAAACCAGAGAATCCTACCTGAGTACCAGCACAGAGATCTTCTCTGATCAGTTGCTCAGTCCTCCCCCCACCCATCAACTGTCTGTGAGCTTAGAGTTCTGGAAGCAGTTGTTGCTGCTGCAGCCCCTACCACTGCCCTGGGGCTGGACCATGCTCCATTCTCCTATATCTGACAGGCCTTTCCTACTGACCTTCTAAGTTGTCTTCAGCTTTTGTGTTTTGAGAAGTCTGGAAACCACCATAAATTCCAGTGATTTAGTCCCCTGAGTCCTTCTTCAGTTTGCTAGGGCCCTGTTCTGGCTATGCTGGCACATTTTCTGCTGGACTGTGCTCCCCTGTCAACCTGGTGCAACAGCTTTTTCCTGTCAATCTTCCAGGTTGTCTTGGGTTGGAAATTTGTTTTGCTCTGTCATTTTGTGGGTTCTGTTGCTCTAGAATTTGTTTAGAGTCTTTTTAGAGGTATTTGCAGGTGTTGCAGGGAGAGCTCAAGCAAGTGCCTGCTTTTACTCTATTATCTTGGCTCTGTTCTCAAGCTTTATTTTTAAAATTTAAAAAGTGTGGTACATAAATATACTAAAATATTACTGTTTAAAAAAAAGACAAACATAGTATATAAAAAAAGTCTAGAAAGATCCTTACGAACGGAGGTAGGGTGAAATAAGCAAAGCCAAAAAAAACCCCCAAGAAATCTCATTGTCTTCCATGACATAAATAAAAATAAAATAAAAACTAAAAGCTCCAGAATTTCAAGCAGTAAGGATGACTCTAAAAAATAGGAGATAATATCCTTCCCTTACCTATTTTGGAGAGGTGGGAGATTCATGAGTAAAACTGAACAAAGGTTTATCAATTTTTGTGTTTTTTTAATGAAATCAGCTCTTAATTTTATTTATTAATTTAATAATTTTCTTAATTTCAGTTTTATTAATCTCTCCTTTGGGTATAAGTATTTCTAATTTCATATTTAATTAGAGATTTTCAATATTTTCCTTTTCTAACTCTTTCAGTTTCATGCCAAATTCACTGAGCTCTTCTTTTTCTATTGTATTCATGTAACCTTTCAATGATCTAAAATTTCCCCTAAGAACTACTTTCACTGCATCCCATAAATTTTGGTAGGTTGTCTCATTATTGTCTTGGTCTTGAATTAAGTTTTTGATTGCTTCTATGATTTTTTGTTTAACACACTCATTTTTTTAGGATTAGATTAGTCAGTTATCTATTAATTTTTAGCATATTTTTCCTTGATCCTTTATTATATATAATTTTTATTGCATTATGATTTGAAAAGGATGCATTGACTATCTCTGCCTTTCTGCACTGGACTGTGAGACTTTTATGCCCTAGTTTATGGTCAATTTTTGTGTATGTGCCATGCACCACTTAGAAGAAGGTATATCTACCTACCTACCTACCTGCCTATCTATTTATCTATCTATCTATCTATCTATCTATCTATCTATCTATCTATCTATCTATCTATCTAGATATCTGTGTGTGTGTGTGTATTCCTTTCTATCTCCATTTGGTTTTCTCCGGAGTTCTATCATATTTGCCTTATACAGAATTCTATTCACCTCCTTAGCTTCTTTCTTATTTAATTTAAGGTTAGATTTATCAAGTTCAGAGAGGGGGAGGTTGAGGTGCCCCACTAGTATAGTTTTTCTGTCTATTTCTTCCTTAAACTCGCTTAACTTCTCCCCTAAGAATTTGGATGTTATACAACTTGGTTCATATATGTTTAGTAATGATATTGCTTCATTTTCCATGGTGCCATTTAGCAGGATATAGTTTCCTTTCTTATTTATCTTGCTTAGATCTATTTTTGCTTTTGCTTTTTCTGAGATTAGGATTACTATCCCTGATTTTCTTACAGCAGCTCAAGTATAATACATTCTGTTTGAAACTTTTACCTTTACCCTGTATGTATGCCCGTTTCAAATGTGTTTCTTGGAAAGAACATATTGTAGGTTTTTAATATATCCTGCTATCCATTTAATGAGGGGGTTCATCTCATTCACATTCAGTTATTATTACTATCTGTGTATTTCTCTCCATCCTTTTACCCCACCTATTTAGCTTTTATTTCTTCCTTATCCCTTCCTCTTCTCAAAAGTTTTTCTTTTGACCACTGCTTCCCTCAATCTTCCCTCCCTTCTATCAGCATCCTCCCTATTATTTTCCTTTTCCTTACTACTTCTTCCATGCCTTTAACATTTTCCATCCTTTCCCCTTTCCTCTCCTACTGCCTGTAGGACAAGTTAGATTTCTGTACTTAACTGAGTGTGTTGCTCCCTCCTTGAACTAAATACTATGAGAGTAAAGCACAGACAATGCTCATCTCCTTCCCTTTTTTTCTTCTATTATAATATGTTTTTGTGTCTCTTCCTGTGATGTAATTTACCTTTTTCTGCCTTCTTCTTTGCACCCTTTAATTACATTTTTATCATCACATCAGTCAACGTAAACCCACTTCATCTATGCATAGCCATTTTAAATGTCATAATAAATATACCATTCTCAATATTGATAAGTATGATCTTCCCACATAGGGAAGCAAACCATTTGCCCACATTGAATAACAAGTTTTCTTCTTCTTTTTCTCTCTGTTTACCTTTTTATTACTCTATTGAGTCTTGTATTTGAAGATCAAATTTTCTATTGAGCTCTGACCTTTTCATCAGGATGGTCTGGAAATCTCTTATTTCATTGAATGTCTGTCTCTTTGCCTGAAAGATTATGCTCAGTTTTGCTGGGTAATTGATCTTTGGTTGTAGTCCAAGATCCTTTGTCTTACAGAATATCATATTTCAATCCATCTGATCTTTTAATATAAAAGCCATAAGGTCCTGTGTGATCCTGACATAGTTCTTTGATATTTGAATTGTTTCTTTCTGACTCCTTGCAGTATTTTCTCCTTAACGTGATAGTTCTGGAATTTGACAACAACATTCCTTGATGTTTTCAGTTTGGGATCTTTTCCAGGAAGTGATTAGTGGATTCTGTAGATAATTATTTTGTCCTCTGGTTTTAGACCTTCATGACAGTTTCCCTTGATGATATCTTGGAAGATATTGCCCAAGATCTTTTTCTTCATCATGGCTTTCCATTAGGCTAATAATTCTTAGGTTTTCACTCCTGGATCTATTTTCCAGGTCAGTTGTTTTTCCAATGACATATTTTACATTTTCTTCTAGTTTTTCATTCTTTTAATTATATTTGACTGATTCTTGATGTCTCATAGAGTCATTAACTTCTACTTGCCAAATTCTAATTTTTAATAAATTGTTTCCTTGAGTTAGCTTTTGCATTTCCTTTCCATTTCTCCAATTTTCCCAGTTAGGTTTTGTGCTTCCTTATTCATTTGGCCAATTTTGCTTTTTAAGGAGCTATTCTCTTCAATGAATTCTTTTTTCATTTTGTCAATTGTATTTTTAAAGTCATTGGCCAAACTTTCTTCTACCTCCCTAATTTGACTTTTAAAATCCTTCTTGAGTTCTTCCAAGAATGCTTTGCAGATTTGAGAACAGTACATATTCCCTTTTGAAGTTTCAAATGTGGATATATTGTCAGTGCTGTCACCTTCTGAATTCATGTTTCGGTCTTCTCTGTCCATATATCAAAATTCCATGTTCTTTGCTTTCATGATTTGCTCTCTACTTATGGTGATTGCTTTTTTCCTGGCTTTTAACATATCTTTCTGCTTCTGGGTCACAAAGGGCTCAGTGCCATGTTTCCTGGGCTGAGAATTTGAGGCCTGGTTACTGACTTTGTGTGTTGTCATCTCTGGTTCTTTCATCTGGAATCTATATAATGCTGAAGTTTACCTGGTCCTAAGCTTGCTGATGTGTGCCAAAGTCAAGGCCAGGGAGGCACATCCAAGATGGCGGAGTAGAAAGACACACATACACTAGCTCTGAACCCACAGCCCATAAAATATCTGTAAAAAGAACTCCCAACAAATTCTGGAACAGCAGAAGCCACAGAACAACAGAGTGGATGAGATTTCTGTTTCAGAGAGCCCTGAAAACCTCTCACAAAAGGTCCATAGCGCTGTGGACCCAGAGCCGAGACCAGCCCTGCCTTGGTGCACAGCGCTGAGAGGAGCAGATCTGAGCAGGCTTCAAGGACGGAATCTTCAGTGGCCGTGTGGGTCCCTCCACCCATGGGCCCAAAGGTTGGTCAGAGGGTCTTCTCAGCTTGCCAAGAGGGGACTGGGGTGCCCCCATAATTCAGGGCCCCTCAGGAGGCAGCAGTGGAGGCTGCAGCACACTGGGGCTCCCCAAGCAGGCAGGAGCCCAGATCCATTGTTGAAGGTCTCTGCATAAACTCCCTGAGGGAACTGAGCCCGTGAGGCTGCCCTGCCCCCAACTGAGCACCTGAACTTAATCTCACACTGAAGAGCAGCCCCACCCCCACCCAAAGCCCTGAGGCTGGGAAGCAGCATTTGAATCTTAGACCCCAAGCACTGGCTGGGAAAATCTGGAGGCGAAGTGGATGTGAAGAGAATATTCAGAAATCAAGTCACTGGCTGGGAAAATGTCCAGAAAAGGGAAAAAAAAAATAAGACTATAGAAGGTTACTTTCTTGGTGAACAGGTATTTACTGCCATCCTTTCTCATGAGGCAGAACAATGCTTACCATCAGGGAAAGACACAGAAGTCAAGGCTTCTGTATCCCAGTGCACCCAATGGGTTCAGGCCATGGAAGAGCTCAAAAAGGATTTTGAAAATCAAGTTAGAGAGGTGGAGGAAAAACTGGGAAGAGAAATGAGAGAGATGAAAGAAAAGCATGAAAAGTAGGTCAACACCTTGCTAAAGGAGACCCAAAAAAAGGCTGAAGAAAATAACAGCTTTAAAAATGGGCTAACTCAATTGGCAAAAGAGGTTCAAAAAGCCAATGAGGAGAAGAATGCTTTCAAAAGCAGAATTAGCCAAATGGAAAAGGAGGTTCAAAAGCTCATTGAAGAAAATAGTTCTCTCAAAATTAGAATGGAACAGATGGAGGCTAATGACTTTATGAGAAACCAAGAAATCACAAAACAAAACCAAAAGAATGAAAAAATGGAAGATAATGTGAACTATCTCATTGGAAAAACAACTGACCTGGAAAATAGATCCAGGAGAGACAATTTAAAAATTATGGGACTACCTGAAAGCCATGATCAAAAAAAGAACCTAGACATCATCTTTCATGAAATTATCAAGGAAAACTGCCCTGAGATTTTAGAACCAGAAGGCAAAATAAGTATTCAAGGAATCCATGGATCACTGCCTGAAAGAGATCTAAAACCAGAAACTCCTAGGAACATTGTGGCCAAATTCCAGAGTTCCCAGGTCAAGGAGAAAATATGGTAAGCAGCTAGAAAGAAACAATTCAAGTATTGTGGAAATACAATCAGGATAACACAAGATCTAGCAGCTTCTACATTAAGGGATCGAAGGGCATGGAATATGATATTCCAGAAATCAAAGGAACTAGGACTAAAACCAAGAATCACCTACCCAGCAAAACTGAGTATAATATTTCAGGGAAAAATTGGTCTTTCAATGAAATCGAGGACTTTCAAACATTCTTGGTGAAAAGACCAGAGCTGAAAAGAAAATTTGACTTTCAAACACAAGAATGAAGTGAAGCATGAAAAGGTGAACAGCAAAGAGAAGTCTTTGTGAATTTCCCAGGATAACATCAAAGCTCACTGTGTGAGATGTCAGGGAGGAGTGGTCTAGCCCCATTCTTCTGGATGTGCTAAGGCAAACACCAGCACAGATGGGAGTTCACCAACTGCTGAGCCTGCCTCTGCTTCTACTCAGTCCTTTGGGAGGAGGAGAACTTCTGCAGCTCGACCACTCAGAAGAGATGATATCCACATACACACACACACACAAATAAAATAAAATAAAAATTAAGGGGTGAAGGAGGAAAATTCCAGGAAGAGAAAGGGAGTAATGGAATGGGGCAGGCTATAACTCATAAAAGAGATAAGAAAAATCTTATTCAATGGAGGAGATAAAGGAGAAGGAGAGGGGGAGGAAAATAAAGCTATTTTCCCCATGTGTGGCTGAAGGCGGGAATAACATGCTCACTAAATTTGATATGAGAATGTATATACACCACAGGAAAGTAGGAGAGGAGGTGACAAGTGGAGCAAGGGGAATGTTAGAAGGGAGGACAAATGGGAGAAGGGAGTCACTAGAAGTAAACACTTTTGAGAACAGACAAGGTCAATTGTAGGGGGGAAAATAAGGAGGTATAGGGTAGGTCAGAGGGCAATATAATTAGTATCATACAACATGATTACTATGGAAGTCTCTTGCAATAGAACACATATTTAGTCTGTATTGAATTGTTTCCCTTCTCAGTGGGGCTGGGGAGGGAGGGGGAGAGGGAGAGTTATTGAAATTCAAAGTATCAGAAATGAATGTTGAGAATTTTTATTGCATGCTATGAGGAAATAAGAACTACAGAGATAGGGGTATGGAAATTCATCTTGCCCTGCAAGAAAAGAGAGAAGATGGGGATAGGAGAGGGGTGGGGTGTGTTGGAGGGGAGGGTACATTGAGGGGATGAGTAATCAAAATTCAAGGTTTTAGGAAGTGGGGGGAGGGGAGTGATGGGGAGAAAAATTGGACATGTTACAAAGTGAGGTAAAAGCAGTCAGTATTAAAACAATAGACTGAATTAATTACTGAGAATAAATCAATGACATCTTTAGTTTGGAGAAAAGAATTTCAGTCTAAATTTCCAAGAGGAAGGTAACCTTGGGTAAAATTTGCCATTGATGTAAAAGTCAAGGTTTTAATGGTAAATTAGATTTTATGATTGCCATTTAATCAGGAACTAGAACATGTATAGAAAGACACGTAAGCCACATAAGACTTGCCTCAAAAGATGTTCCTTAGCCAAAGTGAAACTATAATCATATTTGAAACCTGGTTATTGGAACTTGCCATTTTTAGATGCCATGGGACTATTAAGTGACTGTTCTTCTAAGTCAAACTCCAGGTATGGGTAGCAAGAGAGGCGATCTGAGCCTCCAATCCATCATGCCAGTAAGCTGATGAGATGCTGGTATGAACTGCATAGGTGATCTCAAGGGAAGGGTAGGAGAGCTGCTGTTCAGCCTGGGCTGAGGTGGGATTCTCCTGACTCAATTTCCCCACTGACACCTGGCAGACTTTAAGCCTGTCTGAATGCAAGTGGATAAGCTAATCCTGCCTGGAACTGACATGAAGTTGGTGAGATAATGTATCCCTGCAATGTCCTTATTATTGGTGGCAATTTCCTATAGTCAAAAGGTTTGTAAGCTTAATACCATATCTACTCAATTATAGATTATGGGAAGGGGAACATCCAAGGGTGTCTAAAATTAAGTTATTAGGCATAGGACTTTAGACCAACAACATTAAGTTAGGGTCCTTTAATTCTTAGTAATACTGTGGAGACAATTAGGTCAAGAGCTTGTGTAGTTAGTAACATAAATATTATCTGTATCTCAGTTGGTTAATGTTTAAAAAAAATTCTTTTGTGGTCCATATTGCAAATGTTTTAAAAAGATGTATCACCTAATCAAAAGTTTGCATTGCTTTATCTGTTATAAATTGTGTTAAAATTAAATTTAAAAAAAAAGAAAGAAAGAAAATTATGGATCAATTTCTCTAATGAATGTAGATGCAAAAAATTTACATAAAATATTAACAAAAAGATTCTAGAAACTTATCATGAGGGTAATAAAACTATGACCAGGTGGCATTTATACCAGGAATGCAGGCCTGATTCAATATTAGGAAAACTATCTGCATAATTGACCATATCAACAACAAAATTAACAGAAATGATATGATTATCTCAATAGAAGCAGAAAAACTTTTGATGAAATGTAATGTCTATTCCTATTAAAAACATGAGGAAGCATAGGAATCAATGGAGTTTTCTTTAATATCATAAGTAACATCTATCTAAAACTGTCAGCAAGTATGATGTGTAATAGAGATAACCTAGAAGCATTTTCAGTATGTTTTGAGGTGAAACAAGGATGCCTCTTATCATTACTGTTATACAATATTGTACTAGAAATGCTCTATTTAATTATAAGGGAGGAAAAAGAAATTGAAGGAATTAGAACAGGCAAAAAAACAAACTAATGTATGACATTTTGCAGATGATATGATAATATTTTAGAGAATCCTAGAGAATTAATTAAAAATTACTTAAAATAGCACCTTCAACAAAGTTGCAGGATATGAAATAAACACATAAATTATTGACATTTCTCTATGCTACTAACAAAGATCAACAACAAGAGACAGAAAGAGAAATTCCATTTAAAGTAACTAGAAAATATAAAATACTTAGGAGCCTACCTGTCAAGACCAACCCAGGAGCTATATGAACACAATCACAAAATACTTTTCACACAAATGAAGCCAGATCTAAATACCTGGGAAAATATCTGTTAGTCATGGGTAGACCAAGCTGATACAATAAAAATGACAATTCTACCCAAATTAATTTACTCATTCAGTGTGATACCAAGAAAATTACCAAAAAGTATTTCATAGAGCTAGAAAAAAATAATAAAATTCATCTGGAAGGACAAAATGTCTAGAATATCAAGGGGAAGGAACAGAAATGCAACAGATGGTAGCCTACCCCTACAAGATCTAAAACTGTATTATAAAGCATCAATCATCAAAACTACCTGGTTCTGGCTAAAACATAGAGGGCTAGATCAGTACACAAGACATGGTATTCTATGGCCACAGTAATCTTCAGTTTGATAAACCCAAAGACTCCAGCTTCTGGGATAAGAACCCACTATTTGACAAAAATTGCTCCAAAAACTAGAAAATAGTATGGCAGAAACTAGGGATAGACCAACATCTTTCACTGCACTCCAAAATATAGTCAAAATGGGTACATGATTTAGACATAAAGGACGAGACTATAATCAAATTAGGAGAGGAAGGGATAGTTTATCTGTCATATCTATTGAGAATGCATGGATTTACACACCAAACAAGTGTTATAGAACGTTATGAAATAAAAATGGAAAATTTTGATTACATTAGGTTGAAAAGACTTTGCATAAACAAAGCCAATGAAACCAAGATTAAAAGGGGAGTAGAAAGATGGAAATAATTTTAAATACCAGTGTCTTTGAAAAAGTCCTGTTTTCTCAAATATATAGAAAACTGAGTCAAATTTATAAGAATACAAATCATTCTCCAAGTGATAAATGATCAAATGCTATGAGCAGGCAGTTTTCAGATGAAGAAATTCAAGTTATCTATAGTCATAAGAAAATTGCTCTGAGAAATGCAAATTAAAACAACTCCGAGGTACAATATGACACATATCAGATTGACTAACATGACAAAATTGGAAAATGATAAATGTTGGAGAAAATGTAAGACAATGAGAATACCAATGAATTGTTGGTAGAGTTGTGAACTGATTACCCATTCTGGAGAGCAATTTAGAACTATGTCCAGTGGCTATAAAACTGCATATCCTTTGATTTAGCAATGCCATTACTAGATCCTTATTCCAAAGGGATTTTTTTTAAAAAAGGAAAAAGGACCTAAGTGTACAAAAATATTTATAGCAGCTTTTTTTTTTTGAGGTGACAAAGAATTGGAAATTGAGAGGATGCCCATCAGTTGGGGGATGATTGAACAAGTTGTGGTGTGTGAATGCAATGGAATACTATTTTTCCATAAGAAATGGTGAGCAGGCAGATTCCTGAAAAACTTGGAAAGACTTGCATAAAATGATGCTGAGTGAAGTGAGCAGAGCCAGGAGAACCTTGCACATGGTAACAGCAACATTGTATGATGATCAACTCTGTTAGACTTAGCACTTCCGAACAATGTAATAATCTAAGACAATTCCAGAACACTCCTGATGGAAGAATGCTACTCACATCCAGAGAAAGAACTTATGGCGTCTGAATGTAGATTGAAGCATATTATTTTTTCTCTATTTTTTTCCTTTCTGGTGTTTTTCCTCTTTTGTTCTGATCCTTCTTCATAATATGACAAATGTGGAAATATTTTAACATGATTGTACATGTATAGTTTATAACAGTTTGTATGTCATCTTGGGGAAGAGATAGGGGAGATTTAGAACTCAAAATCTTCTGAAAATGAATGTTGAAAAATAATAGTAAATAAATAAAGAAAAAGAAAAACATGCTGTGTGTACCAGAGACAGAAGTTGCTAAAATATTCAACTTCTTTGATACTTTGGGGATCTCTCTGTTTTGGGGCATGTGAGGCACCTTACAGATCAGCAACTCTGATTCATTAATTTTCTAGGAAAGAGATTCCGAGAAGTTAAATGACTTGCCTAGGGTCAAACTGGCAAGGAGAACCAAATAACAAAAGCAGTTTTTGACTTCAGGACCTCTGATACCCAATCCAGTGTTCTTTTCATTGCACCACATATTGCTTCTACTGACTGAGTACTAACTACTGTATGACTTAGTAGGTTGTCATTTGAAGGTTGGTGTGGCAAAAAAAAAAATGTATCTCACATGCAAACTAACCTGTGTGGACATTCTATTGCAATACTTGTAGAGAACCATATACTTCACAATAAGAAATTTAAAAAAAAGAATTGAAAGATCTTAACTCTTTCAATTCAATGTTATAATATGTATTGAAGAAAGCAGACTGAAATAATAGAATTCACTTTACTGTTTTATGAGAGGAAAATGAATAATGATGTTTATAGGATCCCAGTAAATCATAATGTAGTTAGCAAGTACAAGGGATTGTATAAATCCTATGCTGCATGGTTCTATGTGAAAGTTTTTGTCTTTTGTGTGTGTGGATGGAAGGGGGTGGATGTGATTGAATAAGCCATGTTACCAAAAAGGACAGATGTTTAGAAGCCCTTTCAACAAGATGAAGCCAACTAAGGTTTTGCTACTTAACAAAATGTCATTGCACACTGTTCAATTGCTATTCTATTGCTAGGAGGCTTCACATATAGGTCAGAGCCTACTTATTTAAGACACGTTTTCAGTCTATGACAGCAAATTCAAGCAGTTGGAATTTGGAGAACAGGAGCAGTTATGACTAACTCTTGTTGATTTCAGTCAATATGAAAAATATTTTGAGAAAAGTTCCAGTTAAGTTTTAAATCTGTTTAGGTGACTAAGTCTATCTGTGATTAGACTTGCAAAAACTTCCAAAGTTACACAACACACATATATTCAAATATATGCATAGGAAGACATATGTATATATAAATATACACAATTACTTCAGTAGGGGAATCAACTTTTTTGTGTATGTATGTGTGTGTATGTTTGTGTGTACATCATGAACCGTTTTGAAAGTCTGGTGAAATCTATGAATTAATGATCATAGTGATTTAAATGCATAAAATAAAATATATAGGAATATAAAGAAAATAAATCTCTTGGAAAATGAGGGAGAGAGAGAGAGAGAGAGAGAGAGAGAGACAGAGAGAGACAGAGAGAGACAGAGAGAGAGAGAGAGAGACAGAGAGACAGAGAGACAGAGAGAGACAGAGAGAGAGACAGAGAGAGAGAGAGAGAGAGAGAGTTAGTTTACAGTCCCCAGCTTAAGAACTGGTGTTTTAGAATCTTTCAAAATATATCCTTTTATCAATTCTGAAAATTATACTATTATTTTGAACTCTGTACATTTGTACATACATAATGAGATAATATTTATATAGCACTTACTATGTGCCAGACACTGTGCTAAGCACTTTAAAATTATTATTTCATTTATATATCCAATATACATATTTCTCCAGCAGTGACAGAAGACTTTGATTTCTCTCTCAGTCTGGAATAAGTGTAGTAGAAAAGTAAAAGGGAAAATATGGGACAGAAAAAAACTATTGGAGAAACTGGAGTTAAAAGGCTTATAGTACCTTATAAATGGGATAGTAAAAGAATATACTTATGACTGAGTAGCACATGGAATTTCAAAAAAAATACAATTTACTCAGGCATACTGCAAACAAATGTAAAACAGCATTAATAGTTAATACATCTTTTCTATACCATAATGCAATAAAAGTAGAAACTGATTCAGGGACCACAAATAAAAATACAGAGTGAAATAGACACTTAACATTGAAATTTAAAGTAATGAGTGGTTCAAAGAAAAATTTGTAGAAACAATATGTAAAAGAAAATTATAATGATGAATGACATTTTCTAGGATGCATCTAACACAGTTCTCAGAGAGGAAATCACATCCTTAAGAGATCTACATTAACAAAAGAGAAAAAAGAGAGAATTGATTAATGGAATAGACATTTTAAAATATTAGAAAACCAACAAATAAACACAACTTAAATCAGCACAAAAAGGGATATTAAAAATTACAAGGGAAATAGAAATTGGAAACAAAAACAACCTACAGAAATGATAAATAAAACTAAATACTGGTTCTTTAAATAGACTAATATAATTGGCAAACCCTTAGCTGATTTAATAAAAAAAGAAGAGAGCAGAAAATTGTCAATAAAATAGTAAATAAGCAAAATGAAATTAGGACAAAACAAGAACAAATGAAAAAGAATAATGGAAGATATTCTAAACAATTATATGCTAACAAAACAGAATATATAATAAAGAGTAATGCCTACAATATATAACATACTAAAATTAACTAACCCAATATATAAAAAAGATTTAGTTGTAAAGGTACTACCAAAGGGAAGGAGGACTCCTAGTCCTGATGGAGAGCTCAAAGGAAAAATGCATCAAACTTTTAAAGAATAGTTTGTACCTATACTTCACAAATTATTCCCCAAATTTGAGAAAGTAACCTATCAGAATCATTTTATATGATAAATATGGTCCTAATGTCTAAACAGGGGAAATATAAAATACAGTATGACAAGTAATAGTAATGCTATTAGCATTAACGAAAATTCGCATTTTAAACAGTATCCTATCAAACAGATTACAGCAATTTGTTCAAGAAATCATTCATTTTGGTGAAGTGAGACATATCAGGGATACAACACTGGTTCAACATTAGGAAAACAATTAACATTTTTATTAAAAATTCAAGCATCCCTAAATCACATGGTTACCTCAATAGACACAGATAGCATCTTCAACAAAGCGCAACACTCTTGTGCTAGAAACAAACAAACAGACAAATCCTGTGAAGTAAAGGCACAAGGATTTACTTTTTAAATATCATTTAAAAATCTATCTAATATCAAACTAGATAAATTAGAATTTTCTAATAGATACTGGACTGAGATAAGCATGCTTGCACTTGTTATTTGATATGGTTCTGGAAATGTTAACAATAGTAGTAATACTGGAGAAAGAAATTAAAGGAATAATGATAGGTTAAGAGGAGATACAACTATCCCCTTTAGTTGATATAATTGTTGTTGTTCATCTTTCATTTTCATAGAGCATCGATGACCGCAATATTGGGGTCAGCGTACAATGTGTTCAACTGTGGTTGATGAGGCCAATACAAGTTTAAAAGACCCTATCACAGGTAGAGCACAAGTAGTCCAATAGAACATTTGGCATGGAGATATCTTTGAATTTTCTCAGCGTATATTTCCTTTGTGCTTCTATGATTCTGCTTTGCTCATGAAGTACAGTGTCTTCTTTGATGTGACCATGCCATGCTGGATGGTTCTGGTCGCATCTCACAAATAATATACTAACAATCCTGAACAATACTAAATAGTCTAAATACAAAAAGATCCTAAATGATGCTAAAGTTCTTCAAAGACACTTTGTGAGTGTCCTTGCACCACTTCTGACCACTGTGGGAACACTTCCCTTTTGTGAGTTCTCTGTAAAATAGTTTGGTAGGTAAGGATGCATTTGGTATTTGGGCTACGTGCCCAGGCCACTGGAGCTTCCCTTTCTACAGCACAACTTGAATGCTTGGCAGTTCAGGTTCAGAGAGGGCCTTATGTTGCCAGGTAATCCTTGGAATCTTTCTAATGCTTCCAGTGGATGTTTTGTGGTATGGCTCTGATATACTGTCAAGGTTCCACATTCATGCAAACTGTGAATTCAGCACAAAGGATTTGTAGACATTCAACTTAATAGGCAGCCTAGTAACTCTTTTCTTCCACACTTTCATTGGCAGTCATCAAAATACTAGTTCCAGCAATGCATACTTAAACTTCATCATAAACTAGAAGGACAGGTAGTATGTGTTTTTCAATTTCCAGATGACTGTGCACACAGTGAAGCCTCTCAAGCTGGGATACAATCAAGTAGGGATTGATTCTCTGCCACTTATGCTAATTTTGGCCTAACAATCAAAACCAAGAGAGCAGAGATCTTCCACCAATCAGCACTGTACCATCCATATGTGGAACCATTGGTAACAATAAATGGAGAAATTCTGAATGCTTTGGATAAGTTTACTTACCTTGGCAATATATTTTTACTTTCTAGGGATGATGTGATAGTTTATTTGGAAAATCCTAGAGAATCAGCAAAGATACCATTTGAGACACGTAATAGTTTCAGCAAAGTTGTAGAATACAAAATAAAATAAAATTCTTGATTGCTGTGTTGATATATTAATACAACTATATAATGCATTTTTTTCTCAGTTAATATGTGGCCATCAGGAATTCTTAGGTTTAGTTTATTGTCCTCTGTTTCTAAATTCGACACAACTACTGTAGATGTTCCTGTCAGTGGATATCATTGTGCTGATTGTATCAAACGGTGTAACATTATAGGGGCCCTTAAATAACAGCCAAATACATGTTTCTTGAATTAGCTTTATCATCCACACTGGGGGAAAAAGTAAGTGGATAAAGAATGCCTGTTGCCAAGACTACATTATGCCATTGTATAGAAACTGTGTGGAGCTCACTCAACTGTACATAATATTGCACAGACTCTGCAAGTGAACAATTAGTTGGACACAGAATTGGTAATGAGGAGAGTGGTCTGGATCATTGTTATTCAATCATTTTTCACTCATAATCAACTCTTCATGACCCCATTTATGGTGTTCTTGGCAAAGATCCTGAAGTGGTTTGTTATTTCCTTCCCCAGATCATTTTATAGATGAGGAAATGAAGGCAAATGAGGTTAAGTGATTTACCCAGGGTCACGCAACTAGTAAGTTTCTGAGGTCAGATTTGAACTTGGTAAGATGAGTCTTCCTAACTCTAGGTCTGGCTCTCTATACACTGTGCCATCTAAATGGCCTATCCATTATGAGATAGCCTGGCATAATGGATAGAAAGTCAGTCTCTGAGTTAGGAAGGCCTCGAGTTGAGTGGCCCTGGGCAAGTTACTCAATGTCTCAGCAATTCCCAAATACTATAGGATTCATAAACAGGGCTGTGTAGAGTCAGGTATAGCAGCACACCCTGGAAAAATACTCCCATTTTTCTCCCATTTTTTGCCAGCCTCTATTACAGGCTTTTCCATCATGCCCCACAAACTTCAGCCCTGGAATTGATACCTTGGAAATACCCTCTACTCCTAAAGTTCCTCCTCCTGACTGTATGGATCTTCTTACCCAGGCAAGCAATCTCTTCATTTTTCACCAGGCTACAGTCTAGACTTCTCATTCCTTTTCAGCTTCCTTTTATATGTTAAATTCCCCTATAAAAATAGAAACTCTATGAGGGCAGAGAGTGTTTTTCTTCTTGTTTCTATTTGTATTCCCAGTGCTTAACACAATATGTGAAATGTATTAAGCACTCAATAATTTTTTGACTGATTGATTACCCTGAGGAAAAAGGGAAAGGCTGATAGCATTCCTTCCCCAGGATATGCTCCCATTCTGAAGCCTATGTTTGTAGAAAAGATGGGGTTGCTCTGCTTTGAGAGACACAATTCCTACTATCCATGAAATTACAGGTCCAGGCACAAATAATTTCAGTCAATCAAAAAAGTATTTATTAAATGCTTTCTATGTGCTAAACATTGTGCTCAGTAGAGGAGATACAAGAAAAGGCAAAAATACATTCCTTACCCTCAAGGGGATTTCTTTCAAATGGGAAAGATAACACGGAAATAAGAACATCACCATGAAACACAATGCTCTGATGAAATAGAAAAAGCCACAATCTACTAGATTTGTGGAGGAGTTCCTAAAGAACCTTACCCACAAAGTATATATCTGTATAGAAACCATTTCCAATCATAAGGAGAAATTGCAGACATTATAGTCATTTAAAATTAAATTAATTCAATTCAAAGTTCAATGAGTAAAATAAAATGTGAATGTCTTATGTGTGTAATTCTGTTGTGAAATCGGTAAGTATGCACTGGAGATCACAAGGTTTTCATGCAAGAAGGAACATTCAAGGTCAGGTGATTCCCTCATTTTACAGAAAGGAAAACCAATACCCAGAAAAATCAAATCAGTTGCTTAAGGTCAATAACGTGACCTGAAGTCTCATGCAAAAGCCTCTTCTTTCAAAAGCATGCTGTACTTGCTACTGGCTCATCCATTATGAATATGATTTGAAATGGATAGTATTTCCTTCCAGAATATGTTCAAGTATCCACAGTTTGGACTACATGCTTTTCAGCTGTGTCTCTACTTTTTCCATTTAAATTTCCATGATTTGTGGAAGTATTAGAAGAAGATAAGAAAATATTCAAGCGGAGACATTTGATCTCCATCATCAGAAGTAGAAGCATCAAAATCAAAAATATCCCAAATGAACATTTAATGTTATTGTTTTCCTTTAGAATTGCTCTACATGAAGAGTGCCTTCATTCCAACAAATACATTTTCTCCCAGGAAGGAGAAAGATAGATTATTATTAGCAGTTCTCCATCAAAAAATGTTATATTTGCAAATTGTAATAGTATTACTGACAAAAACTCACAATTTATTAAAAAAAGATATAGTGATTCCATACCTCCAACTATTACTATCACATTTAGGCATCAACAATGTTTTCTGTTCAATCATTAAAAGCAGAGTAATGGCAATATTTTAGCCATCTCAATATACAGAATATTTCTATTACTTGGGCTAGAGAGTGTTTTTCGTGGATGATTGGTTGACAATCTCCAAATGATAATTTTAGATCCTAAAGAATTAAACACAGGTCTATTTTTATGAGGTGGGACAGATTGGAAACCGTTCTTTCTGCTTGTTCTGGTGAAATTGGAAATAAGAGGAATGTATGTCATACGAGGCACAAGTGTCATGAAGCCCATCTGAATTATACTTCATCCCCTCTTTATAGCCTAGTGTTTCACTATATCCATTTCCCTGGCAGTATTGCACCTATCAAAAACAAGTTATTGACACTTATATCTCACACATAAATCAGACGAGGCAGACAAAGTAAAGAAGGTGGCTTCCAAGACAGTGGATGATGGAGTAGAATAATGCATTTTTTTACCTCTAGGATATCACTTTAATACGATCCAGAAACAATGGCAGAAAATCATTCCAATTAAATGGTTTTAAAATAAGATATAAAGTAAATGCAGGTGATCTCATTCTGTCTGGTGTGTCAAGAATTGACAACACAAAATTGAGCAGAAATAGTTTAAATTTAGCAGTACCTGCATACATGTACAAGGGCTCAGTGCAGAAATTGGATTTGCTTCAGTGGAGTCAATTAAGAAGGACTCTCAACAAGGAAGGGTTGAAGTGCACTGACAGGGCACTGTGAATTCAGCTGGTATTGATTGACACTTACTTGGGCACAAATAAAGTAAGGTATTCTGGCTTCTGACACTTGCTCTCTTCATTTGAGACATTATACTAATGGAAAAAATGATAATAATAAACTGCCCCATTCCCCTCCTCTCAAAAGGTAAAGGTTGCAAATAGACATATTATACATACAATAGCTACCAGACATTTGCCTGAACTTCATTTTCATCAAATTGGTTTATTGTATAATAATATCTTTAACAGGGTTCTCTCATTCTGGCTCCACAATCTTCAAACAACTTTCTATTTATGTGAGTATTCATATTGGTTTTTTTTTTACTTCTGTAAATGATTGAAAACTATCTAGGTAGAAAAATAATATTTCTTCTACTGCTAAAAAGAAATTTTGGCTGAAAACCTACAGCTTTAATGTCTCAGTGTTCTCTGAGTGTGACCTTGATATCTCCCCCATTTTCCTTCCTTTCCCTTCCTTGCCCTCCCTTCCCCTGACCTCTGGTTACCTCCTCTTTTCTTCCCTCTCCTTCCCTTCCTCCTTCTTTTCCCTTCCCTTCCCTTTCTTTTACCTTCCCTTATTTTTCTTATTTTTTAAGACTGGATCTCCTGCAGCTTCTAGGATAAGAACACGCTATTTGACAAATACTGCTGGGAAAGCTAGAAAACAGTATAGCAGAAACTAGGCATAGACCAACATTTTACACTACACACCAAAATAAAGTCAAAATGGGTACATTTTGTAAAAGGGAAAGAATTTTTACAATTAGTTTCTCTAATAAAGGCCTCATATCTCAAATATATAGAGAAATGAGTCAAACTTATAAGAATATAAGTCAGTCCCCAATTGATATATGGTCAAAGGATATGAACAGGCAGGAAGAAATTAAAGTATCTATAATCATACGTAAAAATGCTCTAAATCACTATTGATTAGAACAACGCAAATCAAAGCAACTCTGAGTTACCACATTACACTTATAAGATTGGCTAACATGACAAAACAGGAAAATGATTAATGCTGGAGAAGGTGTGGGAAAATTGGAACACTAATAGATTGTTGGTGAAGTAAACTGGTCCAACTACTCTGGAGAATAATTTGGAACTATGCCCAAAGGGCTACAAAACTGTGCATGCCCTTTGACCCAGCAATGCCACTTCTATATCTGTATCCCAAAGAGTTCATACAAATGGGAGAAGGACCCACATGTATAAAAAATATATGGTATCTCTTTTTTGTGGTGGCAAAGAATTAGATATTGAGGGGATGCTGGTTAGTTGGGGAACAGCTGAAAAAGTTGTGGTATATTAACAGAATACTATGGTGCTATAAGAAATCATGAGCAGGTACACTTCAGAAAAACCTAAAAAAACTAGAATGAACTGATGCTTAGGGATGTGAGCAGAACCAGGAGAACACTATATATAGTAATAGCCACAATGTTTGATGACTAATTTTGATAGACTTATCTCTTCTTAGCAATGTAAAGATCCAAGACAACTCCAAAGGATTCATGATAGAAAATGCTGTCCACATCCAGAAAAAGAACTATTGAGTCTGAATGGAGATGGAAGTATATTATTTGCTCTTTTGCTCTCTCTCTCTCTCTCTCTCTCTCTCTCTCTCTCTCTCTCTCTCTCTCTCTCTCTCTCTCTCTCTCTCTCGTTTCTTCTTTCTCGTGGTTTTTCCCATTGGTTCCAATTCTTCTTTACAATATGACTAATATGAAAATAGGTTCAATAGGAATGTATATAAAGCCTATGTCAAATTACATGCTGCCTGGGGAGTGGGGGAAAGGGAAAAAAGGGGGAAAAAATTTGGAACTCAAAATCTTATGGAAGTGAATGTTGAAAACTAAAAAATTAATTAATTAAAAGAAAAACTGGCTCTTCCTATTTTAGCGGGCTGTAGATGAAGCACCCACAGACCAAATCCTACTGATGACTGGTATGAAGATTTTTAACTGCTCTATATCTGACCTGGGTCAGTTCACCCTTTCTCAGGCAACCTACTTGCTTCTTGCTCCTTCACCATATTGGTGAAGGGCTTAGTTCAAATACCCAATAAAATTTAGATTTATTGCAGCTCAGAACTTCTGATTTCAAGTAGTTTATCAACCTTAGAGTCCTCAGTTTCAGGGATTACAAGTGTGAACCACCAGCTGAGAATAAAAGTTCTAGTAGATCCTATCAAGTTGGAAAAATTTTGAGTATCTTTCTGGTAGATGAGATGTACTCTGAGAATAGTCTATCATCCATGGACTAATTACATTTTGTTTGATAAACATTTATATACTTACTATGTGTAAGATTTCATGGTTAATTCATGGAATATAAAGAGAAAAAAAATGAAAAAAAATCCAGAGCTCCAAGCTCAGAGATTCATAACTAGAAAACTAGCAAGTAGGTGTTGAAATTTTATGGTCCTGGTAACTCAACAAAGACTATCTAATAAGTTTTTGAGGGATTTTGATTATTCTGGAGGGATTTCTCTCAATTTCTCTTTTGAGGGATTGATGTAATAAGTGGAAAGTAATGAGATAACATGTCTGCATGTATGCATGTGCACACACACATACAAACCTAATCATTACTTGCCTTGACAAAAAATCTAAAATTCTTCAAAGAGTTTTTAACATCTTTGGAAAATATGTGAGATAAAAAAAAAGAAAAGGAGAGGAAAAATAAATCCTCTGCTATCTAATCAAAGCTACTACTAGCTAGATGATTCTAGTTTTGTCAGCTCTTGGATGGAATCAGGTGAAAAGGAGTAAATAGTTGATATTGTTCCTCCCATTTAAAAAAGATGAAAGTGAAGTTTTATGCAAAGGATTTGTGGACTACCCAATGTCTACAAATAATTCTCAAAGTCTTGGAAATGCTTGGATAAATTGGAAGGTTAAAATCCAACAAAAACCGTACTCTCATACATGCATACATAAACACACATATACACTCACACACATTTACACTAACTCACTCACAAATATATGTAGACAAACCTCCCACAAAACTGGCAAGTTAACTAAAGAAGCATTTATTAATGCCATAGTATCCACTGTTGTGTTCATCCTTCGTTGCCAAAGAATACCATGCCATCAGAGAAGTGATGACATGACTGGCACTTGGCTTTGTTATGAGTGAGGGAGGGCTGTGTAAGGTCACCAGTCTCACTTCTCCTCCAGAGCCATCTGAATCCACCAACCAGGTATTCATCAGGATGACTGGAGATGGCCAAGGATGCAATAGTAGACCTTGGCCCTTTCAGGCCAAGATCTATTTAGGTACTCACTTAGGGTGAGTGAACATAGGCTTGTTTAAGAAGTAGTCAGAGGATGGCCCCTTTAATGAGGCAAAGAAAAATAACTATATCAGGCTGAGAGGGAAACAGTAACAGTTACTATTGATAATCACTCTTAAGCCAGGAGAATCCAGAAAACAGCCCTTAAGTGAAACTTGGTCAGGGGCCTAGTGTTGTCCAATATATGTGCTCCAGAGTACACTGTGTTTAACGTTTGGGGAAAGGAAAGGAAAGAAAATTAAAGGAAAGGAAAGGAAAGGAAAGGAAAGGAAAGGAAAGGAAAGGAAAGGAAAGGAAAGGAAAGGAAAGGAAAGGAGAGGAAAGGAAAAGAAAGGAGAGGAAAGGAGAGGAGAGGAGAGGAGAGGAGAGGAGAGGAGAGGAGAGGAGAGGAGAGGAGAGGAGAGGTGAGGAGAGGAGAGGAGAGGACAGGAGAGGAGAGGAGAGGAGAGGAGAGGAGAGGAGAAGAGAGGAGAGGAGAGGAGAGGAGAGGAAAGAAGAAATGACCTATAGTAATTTTGGGTAATACAAATACAAGCAAAGTGAAATACAGTACTTACCCCCAAAAAGCTTCCATTCTGAAGGAGGAGAAAACAATTAAAAAGAAGTTAAAAGAGTGGGGGTTAAGAGCGTGTTGTAGAAAAACAGTTTCAAGAATCAAGAGTTCTACTTAAAGAGGAAATGAAATACTTAGCTGGCATGGGCATTTTCCTTTAAAAAAAAAGGATGTGCTACAGTAACTTTGATTTAGAATATATGAATGCATCCCAAAATATTCTGTGAAATAAAAAAAGTTTTTTAGTTGTTCATAATAATAGTAAGAACACTAGTTTCATCAGAGGTCCTTGGTTCAAATCTCAACTCCATAAATTTTAGGCAAATCACTGAAATTCTCTGCTCTTCAATTTTCTGGTGTGAAAAATAATCAAGCTGGTAAAGGTTATCTCTAAACTCCCTTCAAACTCTAAAGTCTATGATTCAATGATTCTCTTTTTAATGATATATTAGGGGATGAAGGTAATATACAAAACATTTATTAATACTGTCACTTATAATTTTCCAAAGGCGATATCCTAGCTATTCACTTAGTGATGAAGAAATGGAGACAAAGAAAAATGAGGAAGCAATCCTATGGTTGTATAGCAAGTAGACAAGTTAGCCAAAATAAAATTAAATTTTATTAAGTTATTGGCTGTGAAGTGTTGCTCCAAAGGGATAAGCGAGCAAAATTCTAGAATTTAGGAAACAAATTTTCTTTGGTTAGTTATGAGAGAAGATTTTAAGCATGGGAAAACAATTTCTTCTTATTGTCTTTATAAAAATAGGAAAACCCAAAACAGATTATGTTTGAGATACACTTTATTCATCGCAATCATATTATAAAATAATGCTTTGGTTCTGTCATAACTTCATCCCACCTAAACTGGTAAATCCTATTCCCTGTTTCCTTGTGTTAGTAAGCTTGAGAGAAGAGAAAGAATTATCTGGAACTGTCCATGGTGCTGAACCAAATAATATCTTGGAGAAAGTTTTACACTTGGACTTCTGTAACAGGAGTAACATCTTTGAATCTTCACTCTTCTGTGACTGTGAAAATCATATAATGAGGTTCTAAAGAAATCATCCCTCCTTCCAAAACCATTATATAAACATTTGTCATGAAGTTCTGAAGTGTGTTGGAAGTGCAGTTGAATAAGTGGAAAGGACAGTCATCTTGTATGTTGTTCATGTCTGCTGTCACAGAACGTGTAACTTGAATCAACTATTATTTAAAGGAAAGTATTATGTTAAAATATCTCTTACACATAATTACAACTTTGGACAGGTTTGAGAGGTCATAAGAATAAGAGAAAGTGTCTAGTACTCCATCCTATTTGTCACAAGAACCGGAAATTCTGTCGTTTTAAATTGAATTTATTTTTCTGCCTCTTACTAATGTGTTTGGCTTGCTATAGATAGAAATTCTGCTGACTTACTTTATATCTTGTTACTTTGCTGAAGTTTTTAATCATTCCATATTTTTTTGGTTTATACTCTAGGTTTCTCTATGTAAAAAAATGATATCATCTTCACAAATCAATAATGTTGGTTTCTCTATGCATAGTCAAGGGCAGATGAGTTCTACTCGTGTTCATGGAATAATTATGTACTGAACAAAACTTGGAAAGTATAAATTAGTAGAGAAACACTGCTAGGCACCTAGGAGGCTCTGAATATGGGACATGGGACTTGAGATCATGAAGGCCTGAACTTGAATCTTGCCTCAGAGACCTACTAGTTGTAAGCTCAGTGTTCTCACTTGTAAAATAGAGATAGTATTACCACCTACCTAACAGGACTGTTGTAAGGATCAAAGAGTATAACATTTATAAATTGCTTGCAAACTTTAAAGTGTTATATAAATGCTAGCTATTAATACAACAATTTCTTTTCAAAATCATAGAATGTGAATAGTTGAAGGCATCTTAGATCATGTTTCCTAATTCCTCTTTGGAAAGAGAGAAACAGGTCTAGATAGGTGAGGTCGTTCAACCACGATAAAAAAAAAAAAAACTAGTTATTTGCAAAGACAGAGGTTTAATTAAGTATTTCTTTCTTGATCCTAAATCACTATTATTTGCACTGTGCAATTTTTTCCTAATGAAGGAAAAAATGGTAGGTTTTTAAAAGCTAAATGAAGCACTTATAAATCAAATAAATTATTATGATGATTACTCTTTCAACTAATACTTATTTATTAAGAATATACTATTTACAAGACACTATTTTAAAAACTGAAAGAAAGGCAAAAATAAATTACATACGCCATACACTCAAGATGCTTACCATTACCTGGAGGTGTGTGATAAAATGCATAAAATCAATTTAATATGGACTAGTAACTTTTATGCACAAGAAAACTATGTTAGACTATGTGAACAGATGATGGAGCAACCACTTAGAGGATTACCAAAGACTTTAAGTAAAATATAGTATTTGAGTTAACTTTTGAGGGAATGATAGGATGTCAGCAGGCTGAGATCTGGTGAGTACTAGGTTTTGAGAATAGATTGATATCCTGAGATTTGTGGTTCAGAGGGCTAATTATTCCCTCTCATTACTGGCAGTAATTTCGGACTATTGTGATTGATCTTTGAACTATAAAGTGAATGTGAGTCATTACCAAGTGTTCTTTTTTTTTTTTGTCTTTTATTTTTTTTTATTATTTTTTATTGTTTAACAATCACTGCCATACAATTGAGATTTTATCCCCCACACACCTACCCCCCACTACCCCCCTCCCTCCCCACAACTGCATACAATTCTGTATAGGTTCTACATATACTTTCCTATTGAGTATATTTTCACTATAGTCATGCTATGTAGTCAGACTAAAATAAATGAAAGAAATCATATAACAAATCAAAACATGATACACAAACACATACACATACACAAACATGATCTGCTACATTTTGCAAATGACTTCCATATTTCTTTCTCTGAGTGTGGAAGGCATTTTGCCTTGAGAACCACGATTGGGATTTTTTTTTTCTAAGAAGTTCTTGTGTTATTACAAAATTCCAAGTCTACCAGAAAAAACTCTTTCACACTGTGGTCTTTGCTGTGCACAAAGTTCTCCTGGTTCTGCTCCTTTCACTCAGCATCAGGTCATATAAGTCCTTCCAGGCCTCTCTGAAGTCTTCTTGTTCATCATTTCTTATGGCACAATAGTACTCCATTACATTCATATACCATAATTTATTCAGCCATTCCCCAATTGATGGACATCCCCTTGACTTCCAGTTTTTGGCAACTACATAGAGTGCTGCTATAAATACTTTTGTACATGTGGGACACTATCCCATTTTTTATGATCTCTTGGGGATATAGTCCTAGTAGCGATATTGCTGGGTCAAAGGGTATGCACATTTTTGTAACCCTTTGGGCATAGTTCCAAATTGCTCTCCAGAATGGTTGGATGCGCTCGCAGCTCTACCAACAATGAATTAGTGTTCCAACTCTCCCACATCCTCTCCAGTATTTATCGTTTTCTTGTTCTGTCATGTTTGCCAATCTTATAGGTGTGATGTGGTACCTCAGAGTTGTATTGATTTGCATCTCTCTAACCAATAGTGATTTAGAGCATTTTTTCTTATGATTATAGATATCTTTAATTTCTTCCTCTGAAAATTGCCTGTTCATATCCTTTGACCATTTATCAATTGGGGAATGACTTGTATGATTATACATTCGGGTCAGTTCTCTATATATTCTAGAAATGAGGCCTTTATCCCCGAGCTTAGCTGTAAAAATTCTTTCCCAATTGACTACATCCCTCCGGATTTTGGTTGCATTGGGTTTGGTTGTGCAAAAACTTCTCAGTTTAATGTAATCAAAGTTATCCATTTTGCATTTCATAATGCATTCTATCTCTCCTTTAGTAAAAAATTCTTCCCTTCTCCATAGATCTGATAAATACACTATTCCTTGCTTTTCCAGTTTATTCATGGTATCAATCTTTATACCTAAATCATGTACCCATTTGGACTTTATTCTTGTGTACGGTGTCAGGTATGGGTCTATGCCTAATTTCCGCCACACTGTTATCCAGTTTTCCCAGCAATTTTTGCCAAAAAATGAGTTCTTATCCCAGAAGCTGGGGTCCTTGGGTTTATCAAACAGAAGGTTGCTATATTCCTTGCCTACTGCATCTTGAGTGCCAAGTCTATTCCACTTGTCTACCTCTCTGTTTCTTAGCCAAAACCAAGTGGTTTTGATAATTGCTGCTTTATAGTACAGTTTGAGGTCTGGTAGCGCTAGGCCACCTTCCCAAGCATTTCTTTTCATTAGTCCCTTTGATATTCTGGACCTTTTGTTTTTCCAAATGAATTTTGATATTATTTTATCCAGCTCTAGAAAATAATTGTCTGATAGTTTAATTGGTATGGCACTAAATAAGTATATCAATTTAGGTAGAATTGTCATTTTTATTATATTAGCACGGCCTATCCATGAGCAACTAATGTTTTTCCACTTACTTAAATCTGACTTTATTTGTGCAAAAAGTGTCTTGTAATTGTGTTCATATAATCCCTCGGTTTGTTTTGGCAGGTAAACTCCTAACTATTTTATACTGTCTACCCTAACTTTAAATGGGATTTCTCTTTCTATCTCTTGCTGTTGGACTTTGTTGCTAATATATAGGAATGCAGAAGATTTGTGTGGGTTTATTTTGTACCCTGCAACTTTGCCAAAGTTGTTTATTATTTCAAGTAATTTTTTACTTGAATCTCTGGGATTCTCTAGGTAAATCATCATATCATCTGCAAAGAGTGATAACTTAGTTTCTTCTTTGGCTATTTTAATTCCTTGGATATCTTTATCTTGTCTAATTGCTACAGCTAACATTTCTAGTACCATATTGAATAATAGTGGTGATAATGGACATCCTTGTTTTACCCCTGATCTTATTGGGAATGCATCTAGCTTATCCCCATTGCATATAATGCTTGCTGAAGGTTTTAGATAGATACTGCTTATTATTTTATGGAAAGTTCCCTTTATTCCTATGTTCTCCAGTGTTTTTAGTAGGAATGGGTGTTGTATTTTGTCAAAAGCTTTTTCTGCATCTATTGAGATAATCATGTGGTTTTTGTTAGCTTTGTTGTTGATGTGATCGATAATGCTAATAGTTTTCCTAATATTGAACCAGCCCTGTAGTCCTGGTATGAATCCTACCTGATCATAATGTATTAATCTCGTGATAAGATGCTGTATTCATTTCACTAAAGTCTTATTTAAAATTTTTGCATCTATATTCATTAGGGAAATTGGTCTATAATTTTCTTTCTCTGTTTTGTCTCTTCCTGGTTTGGGTATCAAAACCATATTTGTATCATAGAAAGAATTTGGGAGGACTCCTTCTTCCCCAATTTTCAAGAATAGTGTATGTAGTATTGGAATTAACTGTTCTTTAAATGTTTGATAGAATTCACTTGTGAATCCATCTGGCCCTGGAGATTTTTTCTTAGGGAGTTCATTGATGGCTTGTTCAATTTCTTTTTCTGAGATGGGGTTGTTTAGGTATTCAACTTCCTCTTCTGTTAATCTGGGCAATTTGTATTTTTTAAAATCTTCATCCATCTCGTTTAGATTATCGAATTTGTGGGCATAAAGTTGGGCAAAGTAGTTTCTAATTATTGTTTTAATTTCCTCCTCATTGGAGGTGAGTTCACCCCTTTCATTTTTAATATTAGTAATTTGATTTTCTTCTTTCTTTTTTTAATCAGATTGACCAAAGGTTTATCAATTTTATTAGTTTTTTCATAAAACCAACTATTGGTTTTATTTATTAATTCAATAGTTTTCTTAATTTCAATTTTATTAATCTCTCCTTTGGTTTTCAGTATTTCTAATTTGGTATTTACTTGGGGATTTTCAATTTGTTCTTTTTCTAGCTTTTTCAACTGCAAGCCTAAGTCATTGATCTCCTCTTTCTCTATTTTATTTATGTAAGCATTCAAAGATATAAAACTTCCCCTAATAACTGCTTTTGCAGTATCCCATAAGATTTGGTATGTTGTCTCACTATTGTCATTCTCTTGAATGAAATTGTTGATTGTTTCTATGATTTCTTCTTTAACCCAACCCTTCTTTAGAATTAGATTATTTAGCTTCCAATTGGTTTTTGGTTTATCTTTCCATGGCCTTTTATTACATGTAATTTTTAATGCATTATGATCTGAAAAGGATGCATTGATTATCTCTACCTTTCTGCACTGGATTGTGAGATTTTTATGTCCTAGTACATGGTCAATTTTTGTAAATGTTCCATGTACCGCTGAGAAAAAGGTATATGGCTTTCTATTCCCATTTAATTTTCTCCAAAGATCTATCATATCTACCTTATCCAGAGTTTTATTTACCTCCTTAACCTCTTTCTTGTTTATTTTGAGGTTAGATTTATCGAGTTCAGAGAGGGGGAGGTTGAGGTCCCCCACTAGTATAGTTTTGCTATCAATTTCTTCCTTCAACTCCCACAACCTCTCCTCTAAGAATCTGGATGCTATACCACTTGGAGCATACATGTTTAGTAATGATATTGCTTCATTGTCTATGGTGCCTTTTAGCAGGATATAGTTTCCATCCTTATCCTTTTTGATTAGATCTATTTCTGCTTTTGCTTTGTCTGAGATTAGGATTGCTACTCCTGCCTTTCTTACATGAGCTGAAGCACAATATATTCTGCTCCATCCTTTGACCTTTATCCTATGTGTATCCCCCCGTTTCAAATGTGTTTCTTCTAAGCAGCATATTGCTGGATTATGGCTTTTAATCCATTCTGCTATCCGTCTCCATTTTATGGGAGAGTTCATTCCATTCACATTCACAGTTATGATTACAATCTGTGTATTTCCCTCCAACCTCTTTCCCACCATTTGTGCTTTTAGCTCTCCCATCTCCCTTCCCCTCCTCAATAGTATTCACTTTTCTCCCCTCCTCCTGCAGCCTTCCCCTCCTTCTTATAGCCCCCTTCCCTTTTACTCCCCTTTACTCTTATTGCTTCTTCCCTCCCTTTTAGCCACCCTCCCCTTTCTTCCCCCTTCCCCTCATACTACCTATAGAGCTAGTTAGGATTATCTACTTAAGATTATTGTTCCCTCCTTTAAACAAATCAGATGAGAGTACCTCTCAAACAATGCTCATCTCCCTCCCCTCCTTCCCTCTACTATAGTTTTGTACTTCTTCCTGTGATGTAATTTGCCCTTTTCTGCTTCCTCCTTTTCACACCTCCTATTACACTCCCTTCTCATACTTAAATCATATTTTTGACATGACATCATTTACTTTACACCCGTTCCCTCTACATATATCCCTTTTATCATAATAGCTGCACAGTTCTCAAGATTAACAGGTATCATCTTCCCTTATAGGGAGGTAAACAGTTTGCCCTAATTGAGCAACAAGTTTTTGTTTTTGTTTTTTCCCCCCTGTTTACCTTTTTATGATTCTCTGGAGACCTGCATTTGAAGATCAAATTGTCTGTTGAGTTCTGGTGTTTTGGTTAGGAAGCTCTGGAAATCCCTTATTTCATTGAATGACTTTCTCCTTGCCTGAAATGTTATGCTGAACTTTGCTGGGTAGTTGATCCTTGGTTGAAGTCCCAACTCCTTTGCCTTACGGAATATTGGGTTCCAATTCTTTCGATCTTTTAATGTAGAAGCTGCAAGGTCCTGTGTGATCCTGACTGTATGTCCTTGATATTTGAATTGTTTCTTTCTGGCTGCTTGTAGTATTTTCTCCTTCACTTGATAGCTCTGGAATTTGGCAACAATATTTCTTGGCGTTTTGAGTTTGGGATCCCTTTCAGGAGGGGAACGGTGAATTATTTCGTTGACTATTTTGCCCTCTGCGTCTAGTACTTCTGGACAGTTTTCCTTGATGATTTCCTGGAAGATATTGTCCAGACTCTTTTCTTCATCATGGGTTTCTGGCAGGCCAATAATTCTTAAATTTTCTCTCCTGGATCTATTTTCCAGGTCAGTTGTTTTTCCAATTAAATATTTTACACTTTCTTCTATCTTTTCATTCTTTAGATTTTGTTTGACTGATTCTTGTTGCCTCATTGAGTCATTAGTTTCTACTTGCCCAATTCTAATCTTCATCGTATTGTTTTCTTCAGTTAACTTTTGCATCTCTTTTTCCATCTGACCAATTTTTCCCTTTAAGGAGCTATTTTCTCCATTTAATTTTTGTACTTCTTTTTCCATTTGACCAATTTTCCCTGTTAGGTTTTGTGTTTCCTTTTCCATTTGATCAATTTTCCCAGTTAGGTTTTGGGTTTCCTTTTCCTTTTGATTAACTCTTCCTTTTAGGGAATTATTTTCTCCAGTTAATTTTTGAACTTCCTTTTCCATTTGTTCAATTTTCCTTTTCAAAGTGATGTTCTCATCAGTGAATTCTTTTTTTATAATTTTAAAATCATTGGCCAGTTTTTTTTTTTCTATTTCCTTCTTCAGCTGTTCCAGGTAATCTAGTTGTGCTTGCAAGAAATTCATAGTCCCTTCTGAAGTATCAGATGGAAGTACAGTCTCAGCTCTGATCTCTTTGGTGTTTGTGTTTTGGTCCTTATCCCCACAGAAAGATTCTATGGTGTTTTTCACTTTTCGTCTGCTTTTTCCGATTCATGATGTTGGCTGAGTGTTGTAGCTTCTGGTTCTTTCAGTCAGAAGATGCAGAACTTTGTGTTGAGCTGATGTGTGTAGAAGCTAAAAGCAGGTTTTTGTTTTTTGTTTCCCAGATCAACCCTGGGGTTAGCTTGTTAGGTGTGTGGGAAGGGTGGTCTTGTCACAGGAGATCTCCTCAGCTTACCTGAGGCAAAGGCAAGGTCAGGGGATGGTGATCCCAGCTTCCCTATTGTCTTCCCTTTTCCCCTGGAGGGCTGGGGCACGCCTAGATGCTAATGCATGTTTCCACCCGTCCTGGGGCTCCTCTCCTGGCGCTGAGGCTTGCCTGGGTCTCAGTGCGAATTTTCTCTGCCCTGGGTCCTCTGTCCTTCAGGATCGCCTCTGCCACAGTAGGAAGAATCCCCCTTTGCTATTTTCCTAGCCTCTGGTGTTATGAGACTATTTGCCCCCTTCTGCTGTTCCCGCTGATCCAGGATTTTTCTGGGGAAATATTTTATGGTTCTTTCATGGCCATCAGCAGGGAGGAGAGAGCATTTACTGATCACTCCGCCATCCTGGCTCCCGGAAGTTCAAGTAGGTGACTTACTGAAGTTTAGTCTTCAGGCTGAAGGTTTCAAGGGCTGCTGCGCTGATATCTGGCGCTCATCAGCTCTCACCGGCTTGGTTTGGCTTGTCTCCTGCTCCACTGGTTTCGCTCGCCACTCTCAGGTTTCTCAGGTCCCTTCTGCCCCGCTGCGCTGACGCTCTGCGCTGTGCGCTGGGGGCTCACCCCCCGTGGAACAGATCCTTCCCGTGGACCTTCCAGTCTAACCTGGGCTCCAAATCTGTCAAAGTCTGTCACCCATTGGATTCCGCACCTCCAAAGTTTGGTCAGATTCTCCTTTCAGAGATATCCAGAGGAGTTTGTCCAGGAGCTTAGGTGAGTCGTTGCTTTCACTCCGCCATCTTGGCTCCGCCCCCCCAAGTGTTCTTAAAAGGACATTCACAGTCTTTGAGAAATATACAAGAGGAGTTGAGCAGCAGCAGTGGAGAGACAGCATCCCTAGCCCTGCATAAGATTTAATGAGCTGAGACAGAAAGAACCAGTAGCACACTGTCAAAAAGAGGAAACAAAAACAGATAGGAGAAAGTGCAAGAAGGACTGAACTCTAGCCCATAAGGGAGAGATCGAGAAGGGAGGCATCTTGGATCAGAAGACTTGGACTGAATTTGCCAGTTCCATCAACCTCTGTAAGAGCTGAAGGAAGTTTTAAAAAAATCTGCTCCTTCTCCAACTTCTCCTCCCTCTGCCATTCCAGCAAAAAAAGAAAAAAAAACACTCTAATATATTAAGTTTGTTCCTTTAAACAAAATATATTCTGATTTTTGCTTCTAATGTAAAGAGGCCAGAGTTAGCCAAAGATAAATGAAAAATTTAATTACTGTATAAAGACAGACCTCTGTCCAGACGTCAAGAATTTTTCCCCCAAATAGGGGCCCTGAGATATTACCGTTTTAGTCCCAACTTTTCATTTGATATAAAACTCATAAAACTGTAGAAGAGGGAATGATGTCATCATTTGGGCCATTATACTGTTTCTAGATTTAAAAGCAAGTTACAGTAATATATACTTAAATTTCCTAAGAGATAAGGTTTAGGAAACAGGAGACTATAAAGCAGAGAAGAGATTACAACCTGAGCTGCCCTGCAGAGAGTAGATTGGAAAGGCCTCAGGATTCAATTTTTCTTCTACCCTACAATGAGGAGGGAACATAAAGAATCCTGTAACTGCTGGCCAATTCTATGCTTTAATCCACAGCAACATCCACTGCTCTATCATTCAAAATGGTATGTTAAAATGACTAAATTAATTCCTGCTGTATTTCTGGGACAAAGTCATATATCTTTAGAAATAAAGCAAACCAGACTCAAAAAAGGGAAGGTGAATGGAGTAAGTTACTTCTGCTTAAGGGAATCATAATCCCTGATCTCATGCCTCCCATAAATGCATACTTCAGATAATTGCTGAGACCATTAAGAACATTTGCTAATTATAAGTCACTTTTAAAATATTAATTTGTATCATTTCACAGATATAGGCTTTCTTGCTTTGAAAGGAAAAGGCTATCTTTGATGTAGCAGAGATGGGTCAGATGCCTTTGATTAAAGAAAATATGCTGGAAAGAGAGGGAGTATTAGCTGAACTTTTTCCATTTGGTCAGGTAATTGTGTTAAAGCAAGTTTTCTTTTAATTTGCAGGGTGGAGTTAAGGATGAGGATTGCTTACTTCTGTCAGCTAGACAGATGATTTTGATTTGCCTTACAAGAGTGCTTAGAATAAGTAGCACATTATGAAATAACAACAGCAACTCCCACAACAACAGATTGATGATAATGATAAGAATTTGGAATCAGCAGACCTTGGTTTGAATCTCAGCCTTTCCCCTTGCTACCTGTATAAACTAACTTGGGCACCAAATTCAATCATTATGTTAGTTTGCTCTTTTGGTTTTGCTGTAAAACTACAAGTATGCAATAATTTGCAGTTTACAAAGCAATCTCTTGACTTTCATCACTGTGCTATCTGCTTCTTCTTAACCTGGTATAATAGTTAAGTGCCTGGCTGTCTTGAAGATGAACTTTCTAAAAGTTTCAATGTCATTTATGGCTCAGAGATGATAGATTTGGGTGTTTTGGGATGACTAAACCATACCTTTATTGGTCACTGCAAAGGAAAAAACTGATGACTCGGTAGAGTTTCAAAAGGAAGTGACTCTTAACCTGTTTCTCTTTTCCTTTAACCCTACAGATGATATCATGTAACTATGAGACTCCATATGAGGGATGAAGAAAGGACAGCCCTTGACCATAATACCATTTGTACTCATTTGGACCCAGCTGAGCCTGGACTTGTAACTGACTCTTGTGCTTCATGTTTCTTTGCCAGATCCTGGATGACTGAACATCTATCTTGAGATGAATGTGCCTAGGTTTTGATGTAGGTCTGGAGATCCTGGATTCTCAGTTAATGATGGCTATACTTTAGAAAATGCTAAAACCTATCCCTGAATACGCCCAGTGTCCTGAGGGTGAAGCCATTTGACTTTGCTTGTCAAAAGACAAGAAATCTCAGGGGTCAAAATACAGAATAAAGGTTTAATGTAAAATGATTTTTCAGCTGTTCTAGCAAGTGCCTTTAAGTCCTAGCTCCTGAAAGAAGACACTAGTAATCATTACTACCTCTTGGCCCACCACTTTGTCCACTGCTCCACCTAGATGTTCATGCTAGCATCTCTTAAATTTTTTACAAGTTCATAAGGCAGAACATAACATGGAATCAAGGATATTGACTCAAATTGGCAAATAACTAGGGTCTATCTAATCTTAGAGCAAGGGTCAGTTCTAAGAAACAGTGAAAATTATGAAAAAATGCACATTAAATATCACTTCATCTTCTCTCAAGCTTCCTTTTGTCCATATTTTTGTGACTAATAATATCATTCAGAGGGCTGGGGTTCCTAGATCAACTAAGACAGGCTCTCAAAGATTCCATTTAGTCAACTTGAAAAAAACATAGTTCACCCTAATGTTTTAGAGAGTCATAAAATTTAGAGGTAGAAGGAAATTTCGAGATCATCTAGGTCAGCGCTCCTCTTTTTTTCAAATGAAGCAACAGAGACTCAGAGAGGGAAAATCCTAAATAATATGGAAAGTAGCAGAACTGAGATATGAAGCATTCTCTCTTTTTAGGGTCAAATCTTTTCACTTTACTGAGCCACTGTCTTTATTTAATAATTACTCATTCATTAAATAATCTCTAAATGGAGCAGGTCAGACATCAGTAAGTCAGGTGCAAAAAAAATACTTTGTGGGTCAGGGAAAATCCCTGTCCCCCTCTGCTACTCAATAAAATAAAATTAAATCACACTATAGAAAACATTGCCTTTCCTGATTATTCATAACATTTTCCAGAAGAAATTGAACTGAAGATTTTTCAGCATTAACACAGTAGACTTAGAGTTATTAACTACTGTCTCTCATTCAGACAAATATAATAGAAACACAGAGAACAAAATAGAAAAATATATGTAGTACAAGGTGTTCAAAATAGCTTTTCATATTGATCAATAGTATGGTGAGACAAAACAATAGACCTTTATATTGGTACCCAAAGTCTCCATGTATTTCACCTAAATGACCTCTGGGGCCTCTTCTAGCTCTCTCTATGGTTGTGTGATGAGAGAGCTATATGCCTTGTGGCAGAAAGAAAGAGTCCTGATATTAAAATCAGTACAACTAGGTACAAATCTCAGGTCTTCTGTTCATGAAGTGCTTGTGATGAAAACATTTCAGTTCTCTGAGTCTCAAGTTCTCCATCTATAGCAAAAAGGTAAAATTTAGATATTAATAGTCTCAAAAAGTTATTAGAAAAATGTATGCATAAGTATATATGGTTACATTGCTTGTGTGAATATATACATATATATATATACATATGCATATTTATATTCATATTCCATTTAGGTGTGCATATATGTATGTGTATGTATGTATACACACAGATATGTATACATACATATGTATAACATGTAACATTTTATATATACATATTATATATACATGTGCATATACACACAAATACATATACATACATACACACATCTGTGTATGTATATATGTGTGTATACATATCTATGTATATTCTACAAATCTTAAAGTGCCCTATAAGAAAGATGACAATGAACAGAAAACTAACTTTAAAGAACCTCTACTTAAGCATAGACACACATTAACTGTGTAATGAGTGGGACTCATTTAAATAGGCAAATGAGACTGAAAGCTAATAATGAGTTGCTGACCTGCATGGGTCATTCAGAACTCAGTCACAGAGCAGCCTTAGGAAAACTCTTTGTCCAATTAAAATCAGAGAGGATAAGTAAACTTCTGAAGGACGCAATTTATGATATGCCCAAGATATATCTGGAATCTGGTTCCAATATTCACTCTAAATAATCTCTGGTTGTGGCAAGATTCCTGCTCTATCACCATCAGAGGTCCATTTCTTTAGCATAAAGTTTTGTTTATTGTTGAAGTGCTGTTATTCCCAAAGGAAAGTAATACCTTAGATGACAGTTTTCAGCCAAAGTGTCCACAATCATGTACAGATGAAAGAGATAAGCATTTATTAAGGGCTTGCTATGTGCTAAGGACTGTATTAACTATGTCAATAAAAAATTAAAAGAGAACCAACCCTTGTCCTCAAGGAACTTAAATTCTAATAGGAAAAGGACAGGTACACAGGAAGTAGTACACAAAGTGGTTTGGTGACCTGGTGGCCCGGTTCCAGGCACAATGAGATTAAAGCTGACATGTCCAGAATATCAGGGACAAGAGTTCCAATTCTAGTGGGAAGAAGAGGACATAGAGAGTGCATACATCATGGTCTGGAGATCAAAGAGCAGCTGAAATAATGGGATATCTATAAAAAAACCTATCTAAAAAAAACGTATAGCTGCTGAACCTCAAATTGCTTTTATAGGACCAGACTTCAAAGACTCTATGGAATGGTGAGGAAGAGGGAAGGAAAGGTGTTCAAACCTCCTTAGGTTTTGGAAACAAAATTATATTTATCACTGCTTGTGAATTAACGAATACTTGCCCAGTGGAGAATAAAGCAAATATTTCTAAGTATTGGTTGGTTTGTGAAGAAAAAGTAAGTGATGCTGACTTTTTTGGACAAAGTTCTCTCCACAGTATCTTACAGAAGCAAAATTGTGGCACAATGAAGAAGAAAGGTGTTTTACATTCTGAGGAAGAATTCTGACAAGTACAATTTTTTAAAGGTAATCAGAGATCTAATTTTCCAACTTGACAATAGCATATCTATGTTTTGTAAAGCCTAGGGAGAAAGGGACTAAAACAAAACATTTTTTTCCCTTTCTATTCAATTAAAAAAATCTTTCTTGGAAAGAAAGCAATGCTAACCTTTGAATACCTATTCTCTTCTTCCTCTTCCTCCTCCTCCCTCCCCACATCACACCACCCCTCAATCCTTTCTTCTGTGTTACCTTTCCTCTTTGTTTGACAGATACCAACCATATGATAATGGTGTTTTTCATAGCATTTTTCGGTCTTTGTTTTCACTGGAGAGGCCCAGTAGGCACAATTTGGGGCTTGTTATGAAAACGGAAAGGGATGTCCCCCAAAGAATTTCAAAACATTTTATGCCAGAATGTGATATTTTAAAGCATCCCCATTTCCCATAATTGAATGCATGTGGCATAGCAAGAGGAAGTTAGTCTCAGCAAATATAAGAATTAATGCAATTTATGCTATACTGTCTCACAGGACATGTATGGATTTTGTGCATAATTTTGCAGAAGACAAGATTGATAAAATCAGTCAGGACTTTGCTTTAAGACCATTGACCTAAGCAACGGCAGTGAAACAAAGAGGGAATTTGAAAAGGTAGGGTATGGGGAGGGGGAAATCTCATTAATATTCATTCTGTATTTAAATTGGGTACAATTATCATCATTGGGAATATGTGTTCAACTGTTACAGTTTCCAGGGATGTTCAATCAAATCATTAGTAAAATTATGACTCGAGTGCATAATGTGAAAATAACTGTCTCTTAAAGAAAGCTTCAATCCCTTGAACATTTGGTATATATATACTCTAATTGTGTGTATAGGATAATAAGATCATAGAATTACAGCAGGAAGATTTAGAGGCTACTTGGTCTAACTGCTATGTGTATATATGATGAAACTGAGGTCCAGAGAAAATATGGTAACTTGGCCAAAGCTATACTGGTAGAAAGTGACAGAGCTGGTATTTGTCAGGATATTTTCCACTGTATTTTCCACTGGTCTTCAAATGATGGCTGTAATATTGGAATATGTCTGAAAAAAATAAGGACATAGAATATGTTAAATTTTCTAAGTAAGCAGGGATGGGAGTGCCTTTTCTCTATTCATCACTGAAGTTTGGATTTATTTTGACACAAAAATGTCTAAATAGTAAGGATGTTCAAAGGGCAGATCATGGCGATTGCTTGATCTTATCATTCGTGTTGAGATGGTTTATCATCTGAGTGTATGAAAAATATACATGCTTGTATGAGTCAGCTATCCACTGTCCTTCCCTTCCCCCGTTTCAGCCCTCTGTGCTTACTAAATTGACTTACAAGTCATTGTTTCTCAAGATATAAAGACATGGATATATGATGTATGTATGTGTGTGTGCGCACAGACACACCTAAGTATTTACTAACACTATGATCAAAGTCTTCCACAATTATGAAAATAATATACTTTGCAGAGATTTATGGAACACAAATGACTTTTGAAATTTATCTTACAGCCAAGAAATTCACTTCTCTTGAGCAAAAGTCTATCTTCCCCTCCCCTTCCCTTTCCTCTCTACCTGCTCCTTTTCTTTCAATCTCCTCAATTTTGTTGGATTTGGAAGTATTTTGTGGATTTTTTTATAAATAATTGCAGAATATCCAATGACTCATTTTAATATTAATTGTAATATATATATATATATATATATATATATATACCTATACATGGCTATATATCACTATATATCTGTTTAAATCATCTATACATATATACACATATAGATATGTTTATATATGTGTATATACATATATACATGTATACACATACAGGAGTGAATGTGTTTGTGTGTCACTTTAGTGTTTTCTTTGCCATTTGATAAGGTAGTTATTAAGAGTGTTCTTATTTTATATATGAGGAAGCAGACACCCAGAGAGCTTAAATGGCTTGTCCAGAAATGACTTCTAGGCAAGCATTAGAGCTAGAATTGAACACATATCTCCGGCCTCCACATTCCACTCTTCTTTCCATTGTATAAGACTGTGTTGGCACAGAAGCTATCAGAATTTCATGTGTATAGAAAGTTAAAAAATGTGAAATTGGCATTCTGTACCTTAGTCCAGAGTCAATGATAACTTCCATGTATGTATGTGTGGGTGTGTGCACATGTGCACATGCATGTAATATGTCATAGAATTCTCACACAACAGCATTGAAAAGTAGGTTTTACCCTCATTTTAGAGATAAGGATACTGAGATTTAGATATTAAAAGATTTGTTTATGGACAAGCAACTATTAAATATCTGAGATGATTTGCAAGTGGGTCTCCTTGTCTAGTGTGTTGTCCACTATACCTACTCTACCCCCCCATATAAAAGAACTATCATACCAACAGCTATTATTTCTAAAGTGCTTGAAAGTTTGCAAAGTGCTTTACAAATATTATCTTATTTTATACTTACAACACCAAGAGGTAGGTGTAATTATTGTCCCCATTTAACAAATAAGGAAAGTGAGGGTAAGTGACTTGTAAAGGGTTATAAAGCTTGTAAGTAACTGAACCTGAATTTGAACTCAGGTCTTCCTGACCTCTAATTCTAAATCCACTATCCTTCACAAAAACCATATTATAAATTTCAAAATTCAAAGAATTCTGAAATGAAATAAAAATAATATTTGTAATGGCTACCTTATAGTGGAGCAGCATATATGCAGCAGGTTAAAAACTGATAATGAACAACTCTGTGACAATACATCAAGTATACATGATAAGTAAATACAAAAGTGTCTGATATTTTAAAAGGGAGAGAGAACCAATCAATTGTGGAATAGGATTTCAAAAGTAGAAATAAAGGGGAAGGGGAATAGAATATATTTACAAAATGGGTCACCTGATTATCTGATCAGGAAGTCCTGTATTCAAATTGTGCTTCAAACCTTTTTTTATCTATGCCATCAACAAACTTTATTTTCCCAACTTGCCTTTTATGAGTGAAAAGATAGTAACTTACATGTAAATTTTTCTCCTCGAATGAAAATTATTTATCTCCTTATATTCTGTCACTTTCCTGGGACAATCTCCTCAGATGGACAGATATTTTAGGTTAGTGTCTCTGCAGAGCAACAAAAATAAAATGTCATTCTTGCAGATCCTGGGATGATACAGAAACAGAGAGGTGCCACTTAAGACAGGTTGATGGATGTTTCCAAACACTGACTTTTAACACAGTCACAAAGATGGAGAGAAATAGGCAATCTTTGCTTGCAAAGATTGCAGCTGCATTGATGAAATGGCAAATTCTTCAAGTATCTATAACTTTTGCATACTAATGCCTTCATGGTTAGGTTCTAAAGAACTAGATGATGACAAAAATGCAAGGTTTATTTCCTTGACAGAAGTGTTCTTTTGGCCAAAGGCAGACTGACTCTTAAGGTACACATACATTCTTATGATAGGATGTCTTGCAAGTTGGTTTTTCCATAATTCATCTTTGGTAATATTTTTGCTTGGCATATGACTATGATCCCTTGTTTAACTCACAATTTTAATTTTTTTTTCAGAATGGTTATTGTTTCTTGATGGTATTTGTATCCCTGGTGCCAATAATAATTTGTTGATTGAATAAGTTAAAAGTTGGACTTTTGTTTCTGGCTGTAAACCTGAAAAGCTTTAGGTTACTGAACTTTGTAAACATAACCCATTCTGCTATACATCCTACATCATGTCATATCCTGGACAACATATATATCCTTTACACTAAATATTCATATAGACTGTTTGTGCCTACCCTGTGCTAAAATATTCTAAGTTCATATTGATCTGATCAGCCATAATACGACACATTGTACTTTTACCTTAAAAGAGTGATGACATTTTGTCCCTCTTCTTGCACAAAGGATAACAATCAACCAATCCTCATTTTACAAATGAGGAAACTGAGGCAAGTTAAGTGACCTGACCAGGGTTTTATTTTGCTGCTATTGTTGTGATAGAACTTTCCTATCTCCTGACATCCAAAATACTAACTTTACCTCATCAGGGTAAGTAGGGAAGTTTGTCTCGTGCCATGACTGGGAGATCCTTAGACAGCCAAGATATAAATAAAGCAGAGTATCCATGCTTACCAAACTTAGTAAAACCTGTCCTTTGGTACTGTACATCTATATTTCCCCTATTGGTCCTAGATCCAGATTTATATTAAACCTCTCTGAGGCACAGATACTGCTTTCTGAATGGACACTCCACTTGCCAAACTGATCCAACTCTCTTATGCTTCTCAAATCATGTGTTGGTCTCAGGAGGTTTGGATTACCACAGATAGTTGTAGCCAAGATCTCAACAATCACAACCTATTAAAATCAGGGTGATAGTTGTACAAATAGACAAGACAGTTGCATATGGGAATAGCTGTGACCTCTTCTCGTTGATATAGACCTCACTTGTATGATTTATACTCCAAGGTCACTGAAATGGGTTCCCCATAGGGCTGCCTGTTAGTCTATATAGAATCTTGAGGTGGTACTATTTCACCTTATGAGCATAGTTGATACCACTTCTCTGCTTCCTGAAATTACCACAAAAATTTTACTTATAAGATCTTTTGGAGCAGACACCTGGAAGATCGCTAAAATTCCAACCAGGCATAAACTGATAAGATAAAGGAGCACTCTCAGAGCTCATTTTGAGTGAAAACATTCAAAGCTCCAAGCTGAGTAGTTCTAAGTGCATAAGTAAAATAGAAATGTAGACATGCCTACATCCAGCCTCCAAAACTAACTAGTTGTATGACCTTAGGCAAGTCACAATTTCTCTATGACTCAGTTTATATGTAAAATGAAGGAATTAAACTTGATGACATCTAAGGTCCATTTTAGCTCTAAATTTATGATCCATGTAATAAGCAAACCCCACTGGGACATTTTGAAGTCACTCTTTCACTTCCCACCTAGGCTTTCCATATTCTGAATGAAGCTTTCTCTCCCCTAACCAGTGTCTTCATTTATACAGTAGATGCTATTTATGTATCTAGATATTCACATATGGTTCCTCCCCCACCACTGAAAAGTAGGTTCCTTAAGGGGAATGTGAGTTTATATGTATGTATGCATGCAAACATGTATTTATGTGTGTCTTTATATACATATATATTATATCCATCTATCATATATCTATCTATATCTATATCTATCTATCTATCTATCTATCTATCTATCTATCTATCTATCTATCTATCTATCTATCTATCTATGTTTTTCTTTCTTAGTATCCCCAGTGCTAGAAGCACGGAGGCTAAAACAATGTGTGATTAATAAATTCCTGTTAACTTACTGATTAATTGACTGAGCAGTCCAGCTCATCTCTAAATAAGAAATAAGTATCCCATTGCAACGTTGTTCTACCAAAAGTCACATTTTTATGGACCTGGTTAGCAATGTTAGACAAAATGCACCACTTTTTGCAATACGACACATCATTACATTAATACTGACATTTTCTGGGCCTGGGCCAAAGAATTGATGTCTGAATGGTATAATAGAAATAATATTAAATCTGGAGCTGGAAGATCTGGGTTCAAATCTAAATTCGAAACAGCTACTATTGTGTGAGCCTGGACAATTTGTTTAACATTCTCATTAATTCAATTTCTGGATCTTTAAAATGATTGATTTGAACTAGATAGAGGACACCAAAATAAGGACTCTGTATTCTCTAAAATGTAAGAATTGTGTAGTTAAAGTCTTGTATGGCACATCATATGTGTTATAGCAATATGTGAATTCTACAAAGCATCACCTCACCCTACCACATATCTATATGCAAACATGAGTAAAAAAGGATTCCCTTAGGAGGCAGTATTATTCAAAGCATGCATCAGTCTTTAAGTTAAAAAGACAGGGATTCAAATGCTACTTTTAACATATACTAATTGAATGATCATGGCCTTAGAGTACCACGAAACTTTCTAAGACAATAAATTACATAAGAATGACTAATCTGTACTGTGGGAGGGATTTTTTCAAACATAGATCCTAACTCTCCATCTTCATCCCAAAACCCTAATCAATCCCCTAGCCCAGAGAGAAAAAATCTTAGAAGACACAAACAGTTTAGGATGGCCCTTAATGGTATCTCTAGCTCAGGGATCAGACCCACCAAAAAGTTTTAACCAATTTTAGTTTTCCTCTGATAAAGTTATTTAAAAAAACTACTGACAAATTTATTCTGTAGATTTTAAAAAAGATATTAATTAATGTTGTCTATCATACTTGAGCCCCGAGGCTTCCAAAGTGAAGAGAACAGTTTGAAACACCTAAAGCAAGCTGATAAAATTAAATCCCCCTGAATGACCCTGGCACCAATGTCTGCTTTATTTTAAAACAAAGCCCAAGGATGTCATTTGAAATTAGTCAACGTCATTTCCATGGCACCGGCATGAATATATGAATTAACATATTTTTGGAGGTAAGAGCTTGTGGAACAAATCAATATCCAAGTAATTTGCTAATTATTTCCCATGTTTTTGATGAGACTGCAAAATTTTTTACTTATGTTAGTTAGTGTTGAAATGGAATATTTTTAGGAAGTGATAGAGGGTGGGAGACTTATAGGTTGTGTAAAATGTTACCTTAATTCAAGGAAGTCCCCACATGTAGCAGGAATAAAAGCTTGATGTACCAGATGTAGCGTTTAGAGCAAAGAAGCATGGTTTTAAAGTAAGAACTGGTTGACTTTTACTGAGTGATATTCCAAGGAACAGTATATCCCAATTGCCCTTGAATTGAGAAGTATGTTGATTTCTGACACACCTCTGCTAACTTTCAATTACGTCATCAATTAGATTTTGGGTTATCTTAGAGAGAAGAATTGGCAGATTTTTAAACAATTAGGTCAATCATTGTATCATTAAGCTAATAGTAATTAAATACTCCCACATTTTCCTGGGATTTGTTAGATCTTGATTAGCTATGACAGATCATTATTTTGACTTGAAAATGGTCAAGAACTCGAAATAAGCCTTGAGATGCTATCCAGACACCAATGTATGCTGGAATTAACAATTATACTAAATTGGCTCCAATGAATAATTTATGGTGTAAATTTCTATGCAATTTGCTATGGTAACCCAGAGGAAGAGATCTGCTGTATTTTAACGAAGCACAAGGTATCAGGAGCTTCAAACTGGATAAAATAATAGGAAACCTAGATATTCTTCAGAAAGACACAAGCAAGAAACAATGGTGAGGCTCAATAAAGTGAAAAATATGGATAACATTATTATTGTCATCATCAATTAACATTCCTTGAGTATCCATATGTACAATGACACCAGATTTGACATTTACAGGTCCAAGAGAAGATATGATTCTTTTCCCTTAAAGATTTAGAAGCGATAAGCTAGACAGGTATAGATTGTTTCTGTAGTTTGACCCTGGGCAAGTTGCTTAACCTGTCTGCAAACTCAATTGCCTCTTCTATTACATAAGACATTTGGACTGGTTAATCTCCAAGGCCCTTTACATCACTTTCTATGACTGTTCTACAATATAGCTTGTGTGGCTTTTGTTTTTCTTTTTTGTTTTGTTTGTTTTCGTGTGTATGTATGTGAGAGACATACACACAGAGACAGACAGAAACAGATACAAACAAGGACAGAGACAGAGACAGGAAAAAAAGTGAGAGAAAGAGATAAAGACACATGTACACCCATAGAGTTTGTAAGTATTGTGTATATTTTTGAGAATACTGGTAGAAAGGCTTGATTTTGCTGGTTGAGGTATGGAGGAGTGAAATTTTATCATACTTTCCACATCATCATGTTAAGTCTTAATGGTAGAAAAGGAATTATAGATGAACTGAAATATCAAGCAGGAATCAGTCAGAATTTGATAAAAGTGAACTGAAGGGTGCTAAACCACAGAAAAGATGAATCAATAGCATAATATCAGTTTCTTTTAGAAGAGTGAGTGACTTGACAACACCCTCACACACACATACACACAAACATACCTGTCATCCAAAGATATCAAATAATTAAAACCTAATTCATTTTTTTCTTTCTGATTTTTAAACAGGACAGTTAGGTGGTTCACTGAACAGAGCTCTAGGTCTGAAGCCAAGGAAGACTCCTCTTCACAAGCGTAAATCCAGACCAGACATTTAGATGTTGTGTGACCCCAGGCAAGTCATTTAACTCTGTTTGTCTCATTTTCCTCATCTGTAAAGTGAGTTAGAGAAGGAACTGACAAATCACACCAGTATTTTTGTCAAAAAAAAAAAAAAAACCACTAAATGAAGTCACAAAGAATTGGGTATGACCAAAATGACTGAATAACAACAAATAACATATCTTTCAATATCATCATAACCATCACTGATAGCTTTTTAAGGTAAAAGAAAAATCAAAATTGAACTCCCAGCCCTGTGAAGACCCAGACCATGACTGGCCTTTGAATTTCTGTCAGTGCATAGATTTTCATTAACCAAAGCCATATTTGCATGAAACCATATTTATCTATATCCTTCTTTATGGCAGAAATAAAAGGAAATCAAACATTTTCTTGCCAAGAGTAACTATGGGAAAAACCCAAACAAGTTACCAATTTCATTGCAGGAACAAAACTATAGGGAAAATAGTGCCTTAATCTGTAGGACTTAGGGATTGGACCTGTGATTTCATTAAATTCCCTCTACCAAGGCATACGAGCACCTTGTTTGGAATTAGCATCTTTGAACATTTTCTAAAACTCTAAGAGGTTAACTAACTGACCCAAGATTACTAAATCGCTGTAATATGTCATAAGCTGTACTTAAACCCTGTTTTCCTGGTTTTGAGTCTGGCCTTTTATCCACGATGCCATGTTGAACCTAACAAATGCTTAAAGAAAGTTTAAATAAGTTGAATTTGTTAATGTAGTTTTATTACAATAAATAATCAAGATGATGTTTTTCTCTAATCCCTGCTCAGTTCTAAAAACAACTCATCTGATATTTTTTTGTCATGCCAAGGCCAATCTTCAGATGTTAGAATCACAACATTAATTTATGTTAGAATGAAGACTGCCCTCTTGGCTGGGCTTGCCAGTATGAGTCAAAAACTGACATCTTATCTTGTAGCTATTCAGAACGAGGGATTGTATTATAATGATCTCAGAAAAGGTACCAAAATGGGCCATGTCATAATACCAAGTAGTTAGCTTTTGATTATTAACAGAGCTAGACCTGTGATCTAACAATGACGTATCTCTTAAAAGAAAGCACAACTTGATCCTCACATCTTGAATCAAATGCAAGGTATGCTATTGTCTCCATCTCCTTCTCTCTGTCTCTATCTCTTTCTCTCTCCTTCCTCCTCTTCTGTTGATCTCTCTCCCTTCCCAGTCACTGTTTGGTCTGATAACAAATAAGTTCCTGAGAAACTTGGTAAATCTGAATGCTCCATGTCATGGTTCTTTCCAGTAGGCCCATGAGAGGCAATCTAATTCCATCTTATCTAAAGGAATGTTTATGTGTCTGTATTCAAGACTACTATTAATTATTATAGCCTCACTATATAAAAATTTTCTTTGATAGATTTATATATTTGTGTTGAGTTATAAATTTTCCCCAAAGTTCCTATGTTTTCAAGTCTTCAATAAAAATCCTATATCCCTTTTTTCCTCTAAAGCAAAATGTCTGTCTTTATTCAAGGGGATACAGACGGTACATATAAATAAAGATAGTTAATATCTGGGAAAGAAGAGTTGTCTATGCCTCCAGATCCCTTTCTGGAGCAAATTTTTAATACAAGGTTTCTTATGAACTGCTCCAGAAATAGAGATTTCCCTTGTAATACCTAAACAAGCATTTTGGTACCAGTTTATTCATGAGGGAATTTGAGGAATGCCTTTTGACAGGCATAAGTATCTTAGAGACTCATGGCCATATAGCTGGGGTCCGAAACAGATTTTGAGCCCTGCTTATTCCAGACTGCAACTCCAGTACTCTTTCAAATATGTCATTCTGCATAGCATACAGAGCACTAGAATTGGACTTAAGAAGATTCAGATAAAAATCTCACCTGAGACATTAAAGTCATTGTCATTGGGAAAGTCATGAAACTCTTAGAGGCTCAGGCGGTTTTTTTTTAACTGTAAAATTGAGACAACAATATTTGTAGCACTAGTCTCACAGTGTTGTTTTGGAGTTTAAATAATCAAATATACGTAAACTTCATTGCCAACCTTACTGAGCTGAATAAATGCCTGTAATTATTCATTATATTAAATGTTCTGTATCTCCCACAAAGTATACAAAGTTGCCATTACACAAGGATTTTATAATTTATTTTCTGTGTCTGTGTGAACTTTTTATGAACTGGTTTTCCTTGCCAATAAACTTTTTTGACTTGTGTCTCCAATTTGGATTTTTAATATAATTTAAAATTTAACTTATCCCCATTACATGCAAAAACAATTTTAACATTGTTTCTTTTTCAAATTTTGAGTTCCAAATTTTCTTCCTCCCTCTCCACCCCATCAAAGAGAAAGCAAGAAATTATACATACGTAGTCACACAAAACACATTTCCATGTAAGTCATTCTGTGAAAGAAAATGTACCAAAAACAAGAAAAATAAAGAAAAAGCATACTTGAACTCTATTCAGACTCTATCAGCTTTTTCTCTGGAGGGGTACAGCACCTTTCATCATCAGTCCTACAAAATTATCTTAGATCATTGTATTACTGAGAATAGCCAAGTTATTCATAGTAGATCATTCTGCAATATTGCTGTTACTATGTACAGTACAGGTTTTTCTGAGAGCATCTTGCTCATCATTTCTCATGGTATGATAGTATACCTTTATATTTATGGGATATGCATATATATATATATATATATTTCACAGCTTTTTAGCATTTCCCACTTGGGGCGCATTCCCTCAACTTTTAATTCTTAGGAAAGAGCTGGTGTATGTATTTTTGTATGTATAGGTCTTCTGCTTTTTTTGTTTTTTATGTCTATTGGGATATAGATCTAGTAGTGATATTGCTGCTGTGTTATACTGCTTTGATCATGACTTTAAATTGCTCTACAGAATATTAGAATCAGGTCACAAGTCCATCAACAGTGGAATAAAGTCTCATTTTTCCCACAATCCTCTAATATTTGTCGCTTACATTTTCAGTTCCAATAGCCAATCTAATAAGGATGAGTTAGTACCTCTGAATTGCTTTAATTTGCATTTCTACAATCAATAGTGAGTTAGAGTATTTTTTCATGTGACTATAGATAGCTTTGATTACTTCATCTGAATACTGATCATATCATTTGGTCATTTATAAACTGGAAAATGGGTCTTATTTTTGTATTTTGACTCAGTTCTCTCTATGTTTGAGAAATGAGGCCTTTATCAGAGAAACATCCTTCAAGTTATTATTGCTAACTGTATGTCCCTCCATCCTATTCCCCCAGACCCATTTATTCTATTTTCTCTCTCCTTTTACCCTGTCTCTCCTCAAAAGTGTTTTGTTTTAACTACCCCTCACCAAATCTGTTCATCTTTTTCTAATCCCCTTCCCCTCCTACTTTTCTAGGTAAGATAGATTTCTATACCCACTAAAGGGTATATGGTATTCCATTTTTGAGCCAACTCTGATGAGAACTTCATTCATTCCTCACCTTTCCCCTTTTCCCCTCCACTGTAAAAGCCTTTTCTTGCTTATTTTATGTAAGGTAATTGATCCCCTTCTACCTCTCCCTTTCTCCTTCTTTCCTTTCTCACAACTTAATTATATTTTTAGATATTATCCCTTCATATTCACACCTATTCCCTCTACCTAGATATTATCCTTCTAACTACCTAATAATGAGAAAGATCTTAAGGGTTACAAACATCATCTTCCCATGTAAGAATGTAAACAGTTTAATCTTATAAAGTCCCTTATGATTTTTCATTCCTATTTACCTTTTTATGCTTCTCTTGAATTTTGTATTGGAAAGTAAACTTTTCTATTCAGTTCTGGTCTTTCATTAAGAATGCTTAAAAGTGCTCTATCTCATTGAATATCCATTTTTTCCTTGAAGGATTATACTCAGTTTTGGTGGGCAGGTGATTTGTGGTTGTAATCCTAGGTCCTCTGCCCTCCAGAATATTACAATCCAAACCCTCCTGTCCTTTAAGGGAGGAGCTGTTAAATCTTGTATTATCCTGACTGTGACTCCACATTACTCGAATTGTTACTCTCTGGCCGCTTGAAATATTTTCTTCTTCACCTGGGAACTCTAGAATTCGGCCATAATATTCCTGGTGGCTTTCATTTTGAGATCTCTTTCAGGAGGTGATGGGTGGATTCTTTCCATTTCTATTTTTATCCTCTGGTTGTAGAATATCAGGGTAGTTTTCTTTGATAATTTCTTTTTTGTTTGTTTTTTTAATTTATTTTCAGTTTTCAACACTCACTTCCACATAATTGTGAATTTCAAATTTTCTCCCCATCTCCACCCTCCCCACACTCCAGGATATTGTATATTTTGATTACTCTTTCCTCCAATCTGCTCTCCCTTCTATCACCTCCCACCCCCTTATCCCTTTCACTTCTATTTTCCTACAGGGCAAGAAAGATTAATATATCCCATTGCCTACATATCTTATTTCCTACTTCTGTGTAAAAACAATTTTAACATTCAATTTTAAAGCATTGAGTCCCACATTCTCTCCCTCCCCCCCTTCCCACTCACCCTCATTGAGAAGGGAAGCAATTTGGTATACGTTATAGATGTGTAGTCATGCAGAACACTTCCATAACAATCAAGTTGTGAAAGACTAACTATATTTCCCTTTACCTTGTCCCACCCTCCATTTATTCAGTTCCCTTCTCTGACATGTCCCTTTACCAAAGTGTTTGTTTCTGAGTACCCCCTCACTCTATCTGCCATCCCTTGTATTATCTCCCCTCTCTTATCCCCTTCCCCCCTGCTTTCCTGTAGGGTAAGATAAACTTCCATACCTAATTGATTACATATATTGTTCCCTCCTGTAGCCAAATCTGATAAAAGGGAGGTTTACTTATTCCCTCTCACCTTCCCATTTTTCCCCTCCATTGTAAAAGTTCTTATTGCCTCTTTTATGTGAGGTGATTTATTATATTTTACCTCTCCCTTTCTCTTTATCCTTGTACATTCCTCTCAATATTTAATTTTCCTTTTTAGATGTCATCCCTTCATATTCAGCTCATCTTGGTCTCGATCTTGGTCTCGGTCTCTCTCTCTCTCTTTCTCTCTCTCTCTCTCTCTCTCTCTCTCTCTCTCTCTCTCTCTCTCTCTCTCTCTCTCTCTCTCTCTCTGTCTGTCTCTGTCTCTTCTTTCCCCCCCACAATTTCTCTACAACTATCCTCATACTGAGAAAGTCTTATGAGTTGCAAATATTTATTCCATGAAGGAATGTAAACATTTCAACTTTAATAAGTCCTTTATGGTTTGTCTTTCCTGTTTACCTGTTCATGGTTCTCTTGATTCTTGTATTCAAAAGTCAAATTTTCTATTCAGCTCTTGTCTTTTCAACAAGAGTGCTTGAAAATTCTCAATTTCACTGAAGTTCCATTTTTTTCTCCTGAGATATTATACTCAGTTTTACTGGGTTGGTGATTCTTGGTTTTAATCCTGTCTCCTTTGACCTCTGGAATATCATGTTCCAAGCCCTCCAATTCCTTAGAATACAAGCTGCTAAATCCCATGCTATTCTGACTGTGTTTCCACAATACTTGAATTATTTCTTTCTGGATGATTACAATATTTTCTCCTTGACCTGAGAACTCTGGAATTTGACTACAACATTCCTAAGAGTTTTTCTTTTGGAATTTCTTTCAGGAGATGATTGGTGAATTGCTCCTATTTCTATTTTATCCTATAATTAGGGCAATTTTCCTTGATAATTTCTTGAAAGATGATGTCTAGGTTTTGGTTTTTTTTTTTTGATCATGGCTTTCAGGTAGTCCAATAATTTTTAAATTATCTCAACTGGATCCATTTTCCAGGTCAGTTGCTTTTCCAATGAGATACACAATGTTTTCATTCTTTTGGTTTTGTTTTGTAATTTCTTGATTTCTCAGTAAAGTCATTAGCTTCATTTGCTCCATTCTAATTTTCTTCAGTGAGCTTTTGGACCTCTTTTTTTTCCATTTGCCCTATTCTGCTTTTTAAATCATTCTTCACTGCATTGATTTTTTGGATCTTTTTTGCTATTTGGGTTAGTCTAATTTTAAAGTTGTTATTTTCTTTAGCATTGGCGGGGGGTGGGGGTGGGGGGTTCCCTTAGCACCTGTTGATCATTTTTCATTATTTTCTTGCATTGTTCTCATTTCTCTTCCAAATTTTTTCTCTGCTTCTATTACTTCATTTTCAAAATCTTTTTTGAGCTCTTCCATGACTTGAGACCAATTCATATTTTTCTTGGAGGCTTTGGATGCAGGAGTTTTGGCTCTGTAGTCTTCTTCTGGTGTATGTTTTGATCTTCCTTGCCACCAATGATGTAAGGAAATATTTTTTCACTGAGAAAGTAAGAAACTATAGTCTATTTATTTTTCACCCTAGTTGCTCATTTTCCTAGTCAATTACTTGACCTTGAAGGTCTTTGTTAAGTTAAGGTCTCCTGAGTCAGCCACCTGACCTATTACTTTATTTTTGAGCTCTTTGTTAGATGAGGAGCTCCAGAAGCAATCTCCACTTCAGCAGTGGCTGAAGTCACATGGGGCTGGGGCCAGTGCTGAGGTCAGTACTGAGGCTGGACCACACTCCCCTCTGCGTCAGGTAATAGACCCTTCCTAGTGACCTTCAAAACTGTCTGATTTTTGTGAGTTGGGAAATCTGGAAACTGCAGTTGCCACCAGCAATTCAGTCCCCTAAGGCTTGCTCCAGTTACATCCATACTGGTGTGGCCCACATTGAACTGCACTTTGCTCCTACCCCAGTGTGACAGACCCTTCCTGTTGACTTCCCAGATTGTCATGGGCTGGAAATTTGCTTCTGTCTGCCATTTTGTGGCTTCGACTGCTCTAGAATTTGTCTAGAGTCATTTTTCACAAGTTATCAGAGAGGTCTGGCAGGCAAGCTTTAGCAAGTCCCTGCTTTTACTCCACCATCTTAGCTCCAACCCCTGATAATTTCTTGAAAGATGATTTTTAGACTTTTTTTTATCATGATTTTCAGGTAGTCCAATAATTCATAAATTATCTCTCTTGGATCTGTTTTCTAGGTCACTTGCTTTTCAATGAGATATTTAACATTTTCTTCACATTTTTCATGTTTTTAACATTTTCTTCACATTTTTCATGTTTTTAATTTTGTCTGATTTTTTTTTCTTTACATCTCATAAAGTCTTTAATTCATACTTACTCAATTCTAACTGTTAAGGAATTATTTTCTTCAGTGAGCTTTTGGACTTCCTTTTCCATTTGGTCAACTGGATTTCTAGTAGACATCATAATTCAATATGTCCAAAGGTAGACTCATACTCCTTCCTCTTATACCCTCCCCTACTCCTAACTTCCTTATTACTCTTGAAGGCAACACGATCCTTTCAGTCCCTCAGGCTCCCAACTTAGGTGTCCTTCTAAATTCTTCCTTATTTCACATCCTACTTCCATATCAAATGTGTTGCCAAGGTGGGTCAAGTTTTTCTTTGTAAAATCTCTCAAATATGCCTTCTTCTCTCTTTTGACAAATTCCATCATTCTGAATGAGGCCCTCATTATATCACATCTGGATTATTGCAATAGTGTGATAATGGATATGCCTACCTCAAGTCTTTCTCCACTTCAACTCATCATCTATTTAGCTAATAATTTTCCTAAAGTTCATATCCAAGCCATTGTCACTACCACCACCACACCAGCACACACCCAATAAATTCTAGAGGTTCCCTATCACTTCAGGATCAAATATAAAATGCTCTATTTGGCATTGAGAGTCTTTCATAACCTACCTCCCTCTTACCCTTTCCTTTTTCCTGCACCTTACTCTCTGCCATATAATCTGCCTACTGGTTTCCCTGGCTTTCCTGAAATTCTGAATAAAATCCCATCCTTAACAGGAAGTCTTGCCCAATTTTTGTGCCTTTTCCCATGTTTTACTTGTTTTTTTATTTATCCTATATGTAATTGACATGTACATATTTGTTTATTATCTCCTTCATTAGACTGTGAGATCCTTGAAGGCAGGGACTTTGCCACTTTTTTTATCTCCTGTGTTTAGCATAAGGAAGGTTCTTAATACATGTTTACTGGGGATGGAGCCAAGATGGCTGAGTAACAGCATGGATTTGCTAGTATTCTCCCCCCCAAACCCAGCCAAATATCTGTAAAAATGACCCTCAACAAATTCTGGAGCTGCAGAGCCCACAGAATGATTGGGGGAAACAAATTTCCAGGCCAAGACAACCTAGAAAGACACTGGGAAGTGTCTATAGTGCTGTGTGGGGAGCAGAGCACAGTCCAGTGTGAGCCATGCAGGCAACTATGAGAGATGAATAGGCTTGGAGGGTCTGAATCTCCAGCACCTGTGGTTGTTTCCAGACTTCACAACCCCAAAACGATGAGGACAAATTGAAAGGTCAGTGGAAAAAATCTGTGGGACCTGTAGAAAATAGATTGGTCAGACCCTAGCCTCAGGGCTGTGGAGGAGCCCACTGAGGAGGAACATGCAGCAGCAGCTGTGGCAGTGGTAACAACAGCAGCAACAGTTTCTGGAGCTCTAGGTCCAAAGATTGTGGGAGGATCCAGCATCTGACATTACACAGAGCCCCACCCTCCCTGGAAGTAGAGAACTACCTTGACAAATAGCTCAAAAGTCAAGTAAATAACTTGGAAAAGGAGTAAAAACCAGAAAAAGAATTAGACTATAGAATCTTACTTTGGTGACAAGGGAGACAAAAGTATACAAATGGAAGACAACAAAGTCAAAACTCCAACATCCAAAGACTCCAAGAGAAATACGAATTGGTCTCAGGCCATAGAAGAGCTCAAAAAGGGTTTTGAAAATCAAGTAAGAGAAGTAGAAATAGGGAACAGAAATAAGAGTGATGCAAAAAAAAAAAATGAAAAATTAGTCAACTACTCGCTAAAGGAGACCCCAAAAAATGCTGAAGAAAATAACACTTTAAAAAATAGACTAACCCAAATGGTAAAAGAGATCCAAAAAGTCAATAATAAGAAGAAAGCCCTAAAAAGAAGCATTGGTCAGATGGAAAAGGGGGTACAAAAGCTCACTGAAGAAAATAATTCCTTAAAAATTAGAATGGAGCAGATGGAAGCTAACGACTTTATGAAAAATCAAGAAATTATTTTTAAAAAAGCCAAAGTCATGAAAAAATAGCAGACAATGTGAAATATCTCATTGAAAAAATAACTGACCTACCAAATAGATCCAGGAGGGACAATTCGAAAATTATTGGACTACCTGAAAGCCATAATCAAAAAAAGAGCCTAGACTTCATCTTTCAAGAAATTATCAAGGAAAACTGCCCTGAGATTGTAGAGCCCAAGGGCAAAATGTATATTGAAAGAATCCACTGGTTGCCTCCTGAAAGAGATTCCAAAAAGAAAACTCATAGGAATATTGTAGCCAAATTCCAGAGCTCTCAGGTCAAGGAGGAAATATTACAAACAGCCAGAAAGAAACAACTTGAGTATTGTGGAAATACAATCAAGATAACATAAGATCTAGCAACTTCTACATTAAGGGATCACAGGACTTGAAACATGATATTCCAGAGGTCAAAGAAGACAGGATTAAAAGGAAGAATCACTTGCCCAGCAAAACTGAGTGTAATGCTTCAGGGTAAAAAATGGTCATTCAATGAAATAGAGGACTATCAAGCACTCTTGTTGAAAAGACCAGAGCTGAATAGAAATCTGACTTTCAAATACAAGAAAGAAGAGAAGTATGAAAATGTAAATAGGAAAGAGAAATCAAAAGGGACTTCTTAAAGTTGAAAAGTAAAGGAAACTTACTAAAGTTACATTGCTACATGGAAAGATCATATTTGTAACTCTTGAGACTTTTCTCTGTATTAGGGTATTTGGAGGAATTATATACATATAGACAGAGGGCACAGGGTGAATTGAATAGGCAGGGATGATATATAAAAAAATAAAATTAAGGGACGAGAGAGGAATACATTGGGAAAAGAAAGGGAGAAACAGAATGGGCCAAATTATCTCTCATAAAAGGGGTAAGAAAAAACTTTCCAATGGAGAGGAAGAGGGTGGAGGTAAGAGGGAAAGAGTGAACGTTACTCTCATCACATTTGGCTTAAGGAGGGAACAACATGCACACTCAGTTTGGTAGAAAAATCTAGCTTACACTACAGGAAAGTAGGGAGGAAGTGGATAAGCATGGGGTGGGGGATGATAGAAGAGAAGGCAAATGGGAGGAGGGAGTAATTAGGAGTGAACACTTTTGAGGAGGCATAAGGTCAAGACAGAATAGAATACATGGGGGCAGGGCAGAATGGAAAGAAATATAGTCTTTCACACTTGGACTGTTATGTAAGTGTTTTGCACAGCTACACACATATAACTGATATTTAATTGCTTACCTTCTCAGTGGGGATGGGTGGGGAGGCAGGAATGAAGAGAAGTTAGAACTCAGTTTGAAAAACAAATGATAAAAATTGCTGTTACATGTAACTGGGAAATAAAATACACAAGCAATGGGGTATGGAAATCCATCTTGCCCTACAAGAAACTAGAAGGGATGGGGATAAGAGAAGGAAGGTGTGTTATAGAAGGGAGGGAAGATTGGGAGAAGTGGTAATCAGAATGCGTGTTGTCTTGAGGTGGGCATAGGGGAGAGATGGGGAGAAAATTTGGAACTCAAAATCTTGTGGAAGTGTCTGTTGCAAACTAAAAATAAATAAATAAAAATGTGTTTACTGATTGACATTGGCACAAGCTCTTCTCCTCATTCTGTGGTAAGAGATACTCCAAAAAGTCTCAGATAGAATTTTTATTCCATGTTTGTAAAATCAAGGAAAGGTAGGGATGGTTATTCTATACTTCTTTCCTCCCAAGAATATTTCAATGGAATCAAGTAGAATCAAGTAGAATCTTGGGAACTTGAAGTTCACAAATTATCATCTTGTTCAACTATCTTATTTTATGGATGAAAAAACTTAGGTCCCAAGAGGGTAATTACTCTCTCAGTTTCCTTATTTGTAAAATGGGAATGCAGTTTCCAAGAGTATTTATTTGCAAGATAGGCCCAAATGAGATAATTTATGTAAAGAACTTTACAAATATCAGTGCCAGCTAACATTTTATCAACTTCTCACAGATCTAGTTTCTAAATCTGTAAATAGAAGATAGCAGCAATTGTATTCCACAGGCTATAGAGTTACTGTGAAGAAATTGCTTTAGAAATCTTGAAGTACTATAAAAATTTAAGAGGCTGTCATAATTACGAGGACAGCTAAGTATCTTAGTGGATAGAATGCTGAGCCTGGAATCAGGAAGACTCATCTTCTTGAGTTCAAATCTGACCTCAGAGACTTACTAGCTATGTGACCTAGGGCAAGTTACTTAACCTGTTTGCTTCAGTTTCCTCATCTATAAAATGAACTGAAGAAGAAAATGACAAACTAATATATTTGCCAAGAAAGTGTCAAAAGGTGTCAAAATAGACATGATTGAATAAGAATAATAATTACTGCCTTCAGTCAGAGACATTGGCTTAGCTCATTAAAGAAAAACTTTTGGTTTACCAAAACTTATTCTTGGTCATTTTCCAGGCCTTGAACCATCATCTTTAATTCCATGACTTGTTTCATGTAAGGCATTCAATTGCCTTCAAATGAACAGATTGTTGGCTTGGAGTTATAGTTTTCTTTTTGATTTTTCTAAAGAGTTCAGTTCTCCTATTTAATGACAAACAATTACTGTAAAAGGCTGGAATATTGTTGCAGTTTTAGTTGATTAGAACTGGACCCCCTTCTTTGTGCCAAAACTCCTAGCAAGTTGGAATTAGAACTTGCAAAGTATTCACAGCATGATCCTTTGCTTCCGTTGTAGTCAAGTGCTGTAATTGATGCTGTCATTATATTTGACCTGTAAAGAGTAACCTTGATGGTTATTTGTTATGTATTCAGTTTTGTTTGCCTAAATTTAAGCTTTAATATTAATGAATATTACTTTTAAAAGAGAAAAGAAACCCCATGAAATCCCTCAAGCTGCACTGCAGGAGTCCAACACATTTTAGCGGGTGGCAATGGATATAAACATTTTTTTTGCTAGTTTTTAAGGACAGTAACACACACTGAACTGCATAATCTAAAGAATGCTTGATAGACATTTGAAAATGTGCATATGCAAAGCACACAGTTTTCATTCTAGGAAGTCTCATTCATAGCAAATGGATATATGAGGATATGGAAGGTGTATCTGGCCACAAAGTATACGGATGGCAGTTTGTGTGTGTGTATGTGTATATACATATGCATGTATGTATACATATATATATGTTTGTGTGTGTGTGTATGTATATACATTTGTGTGATTTGGGGGGAGGAGGTGAGATTATCACCAGTTAATATACACCTAGCTTCTATTTGATATCACTGATCCAGGCCAACTTCTTTTTATATCAAGGAGATCTGAGTTCGAATAATAGCTTCACCACTTACTGACCACTGGCATCAAGACCCATGTGCTCTGTGAGCCTTTATTTCTATAAGTACAAAATGATTGTTAATAATAATCATTGAGCTTCCTATTGCAACAAAACTGTTTTGAGCAACGCACAACAGAAGTGGGACTGCTGTTATATCTTAATCTGCTGTTATAGCTCAAATGGAAGTTGGGTTGTACTGTCTTTATGGTTCATGACCTAATCCCAAAGGTTACGTAATAAACCAAATGGAAGGTAGAAAGATAGATTTCACCCCACCCTCGATGCAATATTCTACCATTGTGTTTGTCTCCAAAACAAATATATCTGCCTTTTTTACAGTATTCCCTCCTATCACCACTGACACCCCTCCCTAAAATGTGCAAAATCCTAAGCTCCTCCTTTTTAAAGCTTGGTATCAGTCTCTCAGAATAGTTATGATATTCTCTAACCATCTGCAACATCTGGGCTGGTGTCATTGTGAAAACTCAACCCCAACCCCCTTCCTTCCAGATCACTTCTTGATCGTGACAGGTACTCCTGGAGGACTGACTCTGGGCTGTTGAGCCAATAGCTAAAGAGGAAAAGCTGCCCTTTTCATTTTGGATGGGATAGTAAGTTACACAGGATGTATTGTGATCTGGATTTCAGATGTTACTACATTATCTTTCCCTGCAAGCCCATCTATGTGCCAAATTATCTTATCACTGTCAAGAAGAGCACCGTCCTTATAGTCACTCTGTTCATTGTTGAATCTTTTGCTTTCCCTCCCCATATATCCATGTATCTAATCAGCTGTCAGATTTTGACAATTCTACCTCCACATCTCTCAGATCTGTCCCTTTTTTTCTCTTCATAAAGACACCACCTTGATTCAAGCCCTCATCAAATTTTGCCTGGAATGTTGCAACAACTAATTCTTCTTTCTGACTCAAGTCTCTTCCCATTCCAATCCATCCTTCACATTTCTCTTAAAGTGCTTTTGCTAAAATACGTGTCTGACCACATCGTTCCCTTACTCAATAAACTCCAGTGGCTCCCTATTTGATTGTAGGATCAATTGTTGTGGTACCTTTATCTTGTCCTTTCAATTTTTTAAACTTTTACAATCTATATAAGTACAGTTGGACCTGGATAGAGAGGAAACTAGATGGCTCAGTGGATAGAGTACCAGGCCTGGAGACTCATCTTCTTGAGTTCAAATCTGGCCTCAAACGCTTCCTAGATGTGTGACCTTAGGATGGTTACTTAATCTTTTTTGCCTTAGTTTCCTCATTTGTAAAATGAACTGGAAAACAAAATGGCAAACCACTTCAGTATCTTTGCCAAGAAAAGCCCAAATGGGGTCATGAAGAGCTGGACATGACTGGAATGAATGAATGATGAATTAGACCTCAGGTTGCAAGTGGCAGAATCCAATTTTTTTGGTGGCTAAACAGTTTAGTGGATAGACCATTAGGCCTGGAGTCAGGATGACCTGAGTTCAAATCCAGCATCAGGCACTTACTAGCTATGTGACTCTGGGTAAGTCACTTAACTACTTGCCTTGGTTTCCTTATCTGTGTAATGATCTGCAGAAAGAAATGCAAAACCACCCTAGTATCTTTGATAAGAAGACTCCAAATGAGGTTACAGAGGGTCTGGCACAACTGAAGAAGTGAATCACCACAACATGTATAGACTTTATATATATACACATAGGTAGATAAATAGATAAAGTATATATAGATAGATAAAATATATATATATATATACACCTATCTATTAATTTGTTTATTCATTTGTTTATCCATTCATGTGTTTATTGGTCTATCTACGCATTCATTAATTCATTAAGGATTAAATCAACCAATAGCACCTAGACTGGAGGTGCAGAGGCTGGTCAAAATTGGATCCAACTACTGATAAGCAAGGAATTTTTGACTAGATTTCCAACTTGGATTAGTTCCTCTCTCATTAGGCAATCTCATGCACTCCATCTCCAAACTTAGCTCCTGGGAAGTTCATCATATTGATGCCAGACAGTGCTGATACCCAATTACTTTAGACGACTGCCCCTCAGAATTCCTGAACTCAAGCCTCATCCTCCCTGGTTGCAAGGATTACAGGTTTGCACCACTAATACTCAGCTGTGCTTTATAACTAAAGAAATATCTTTGCAAATCTGATGAAGGAATCCCTCACCTCCTGAGGGGACGTAACCCTACCTGTTAGGGTTACGTTATTTAAAGCCCTCCATCAAGGCAGAATGTAACTTCAATGTCAAACTGAGAGGGCGTGGCTTGTTTTTTGCTTTTTTAATAAATACAAGTTGTTGCCATTATACCCAGAAGCAAAAAGATTTCCCCATATAAAGCTCCCATTTCATGTCACACAAAAAGTTGTTCAATCAAACCAAGAGTGGCTTATTGGGTTAGAGCTTCAGGCAAAGATGTTGGGGAATTCTACCTAACCTGTCACAATTGATTCGTTGAAGCACCCTGGGCAAGTCACTCAACTTCTCATTTCAATTTCCAGTCTGAGGTTTACACTATCGATCTCAGAGGACTCTTTAGAGAATAATTAGATAGTCTCTTTAAAGAGTTTGAAGCTCCTTGGAGAAGGCAATGTGTAAATACAAAACACATGCAACAACTATTCTGGATACAAAACAGCTGAGTACAGGAGTAGAAATGACAGGAGAACAGTAATAGAAAGCAGTTGTACCTACATAATGGGTCAATAGCTTTTGAGAAAAAATCATTCAATTCAATTATATTGAAGAGTCTCTAGTATCAACTTTTCCTGTCTGTCATAAGACAAATATGAGAAAGACTGAGAGTGCATGCAAAACTGAAAGGAATTGAATCTGAGTTATCTTATTTTGATTTCACTAGCCCATGCTGCTGTACAAAAATAGCCTTGGGCAGTAATCTGTCAGGTCCATTATTATTCCTATTCCTGAGATTTATACATTGGTGTATGGTACAACAGACATCTACTGAGTGCTGATCTCCTGCCAAGCACTATGTAGCACACCTTGGTCTCTCCAGTCCCAACCCAGTGGGTTTTCAACCTAATAAGACAGGCAAGGCAATTAAGATACACACTCCCAGGAAGAAAATGACTAATTCATGCAGAGGAGATGAAACTTGTTGAAATTTTGCTCCAGAATAACTCACACAACCCACCATGGGTTCTATGTACTAGGGTCTCAGCATAAGGGCTTTAGAGAGCTAGAGACTTTGGGCAAGTATGTTGACAACATGGTGGGGCTACTCCCTCGATTACTAGTTTGCCTTGGATACTTTGACATTAATGAATGTCGTCATTTTTCAGATATTTTCCAGGTCCAACTTAATTCTTCCTGTAAACTCCTTCCATATCTCTTGTTTCTTCATCTGATTTTTTTTATTTGTATAGTATTACTACTGTCATTCCATACCATTTCTGCTTAAACTATGCCTCTTTAATGTAATTCTTGTCTTCTTTTCATGTTATTTTGCTCAACATTGTTAAATATCTCTCAGGTGGCTATAGAGTCAACTAACAAGTAGCATTTGTAAAATTATTTCTCACAACTTTACAAGGTAACTGGCTATTATCATCATTTTACAGAGAAAGAAATGGAGACTCAAAGAAACTAAGTGACAGTTTCAGAGCCAAGATTCAAGTCTAGGTCTTTTGACTACAGGTCCACTGTATCCTATTGCCTATTCCAAATGTCACATAAAAGGAGTTAAACAGATATTGGCACTCTTCCCACAGAGTTTCAAATATGATATATAACAATGAAACAGTCATAGACTTCATGATTAGATAAATAAACAACAAAGAAAAAAATGTGTTAAATGACTACTTAATAGTATAACCTATATTGCTAGTAGGATCCTCAATGTCATGTAAATGGTGTGAATGAGGGCAGTTAGTTTGCCAGGACGAATTTAATAAATGGATGATCAAATGAATGAGGTATACTGGGGAAAGCGCTGCATTTACTTAAGGGATCTGAGATCAAATCCTTCGCCAATTACTACCTTTGAAACTTTCAATGTCTCTGAGTTCCATTTTGCTAATCTATAAAATGCGTGAGTTGGACAAAGTAACTCAGGTTCCCTTGTAGCCAGGGGAGTGTTGCAGTTGGCTGCATAAAGGGAGCTTGATAAATGTTCAGTTTGACCACTTCCACCTCAGAAATCATCAGGTGCTACTAAACAAAACTTGATTTATTGTTTTGGATATTGTTTAGAATTAAAAAAGTAGTTGTCCTTTGACATCCTGACTTTCCCTGTCATGGTTTTGATACATCATCAGCATATGAACTTAAATGGGAATTATGGTTTGTGGAAGGTACAGATGACAGATGAAGACCAGCAGATGACACAGAACCTATAACCAAATACTTAAAACAAATTTTACAATAAGGGTACTGTAAACACCCCATGAAAGGAAAAGAAAACAAATCAAACTTCTTCTCTGGTACAAAGGAAAGGCTAAAAAATTTTACATGGATTTTCCAGACCATGGAATAATGCATCACGAACCTCTGAGAGGTGGAAGGCATAACTGTAATAGTGAAAAATGTCTATAATGAAGAAAAATTTTAAAAGTATACCATGTACATTTTTGTCACAAAACTAGCTGTTAAAATTTCCTAGTACAACACTTTTTCTAGTTCTAAATCTATGATCCAATGTTAAATAAAGACTTTCATATTTTATGGTGGGAATTTGGTTTTCAATATATTAATTTTTTATGAAATGATAAAAGCAAGTATAAAGGAAGATAAATTTATGTAGTATGAGCATGATTTAAGTATGTGAAAAGGGTTATACATTTAATGACATGGAAATGAGAAGAATATGGAGTTGTTTAGATAGGGTGAAGTTCATTGTAAATGTTTTCTCTTTTCTCTATAATCACGAAACCTTAATCTTCCCCCTGTGACTCAGTGTGAGTGAACCTCTACAATTTTCTTCCTAAAAGAATACCAATAGAGGTCTAGAAAATTTTTCATTACTAAATAAAACTTTCATTTTGCTGAGTTACAAAGGTCCTCCTATGCTTAGACAGGTCCCCCTATGCCTAGGCAGAAATTACTCTTAATCTGTTCAGGATAGATCTTACTCCTAAATAACTGATAATATTTTGCTATAAATCCATTTTAATGTTATTGTTACTCAAAAAGAAAACATATAAACAAATAGATCTATTTGTGATATGTTCATTTTAATATTGTTCCTTAATAAGTGAATATTAAGTGAAAAATTGAAAAAAAAAACACCAGGAATTCATGCTTTCCACAAAACAAGCTTTCGCATAGTGGTAGCCCGTTTCAATTTAGGTGCAATTTCTTTCTGTATTCCAGTTTCATTTATGGTTTTAATGCCAATTTGGATTTGGTTCTTTCCCTCTAGTAATGTGTCAGTTTACTGGCCATTAGAGAAAAGCCTCAAAGTTATATGTAGCCACAAATAGTAAACAAAACAAAACAAAACAAGCTGGTCTGGGTCTAGCATTTAGAAGCATCCTGTTGTCTTGCAGTACCAACTATGTGCATAAACAAACATAAACACTATTAAGAAAATTTCAGTATATGAACCAAAACCCATCACATGGGAAGCAATAAATTAAATGGAAGACTATAACTGCAATCATCTCAAAAGGGAGGAGAAAGTAATTGAGAAGAAAAGAAACCTGAAGACCTTCAAATAAGTGCCTTCTGATCCAGATCTTCCAGAAAGCCTAACAGTGGGCAACAGAGAAAGAATGAAATAGATCTGCTAGGGTTGTTTAGAATGAGGTTGCCATTGACAATTGGGTTGAAATGGCCATTAAGCTGCCTTTTTACCCAGTGTAAGATATTGGGCAGTGGAAAGAACATTAGCGCTATTGCCAGGTTACTTGGATTCAAATCCTACCTTTGATGCTTATTAACTCATGAAAACCACTGTTAATATCCTGGGGCCTCAGTTTAATCATTTATAAAACAAAGGAAGTTGAACTAGATAGCTTGAGTCCCCATCTAGGTCTTGATTTATGATACTACTCTGTGAAACTGACAGAAGTTAGCAAGAATAGGTTGAGTCATTCCAAATATATTCTACAGAAACTTTTAGTTGAGGTAACACAATTTAAGATATCCAGGATTATTTTTCAAGAAATTCCAATTTACAAAAAGGATTTCAAATGAATTGAAAAAAATCACAGATGGTGCTTTTACTCCCCACGAAAGTTATTTTACCAACTGAAACACTTCCTCATCTCTATAAAATATTTAGAAGATCTATGCATATGAGTATCCACATGAAAGCATGACAAAGAAAGAAGAAGCTTTTGAATATTATTTCCTATAGAATATCCTATCTTAATGATAACATAACAGATAGATATTGAGAGTGCAAAATCTTCCTCATCGTCTAGTGATATATAAAAAGGAATTTCACTCGGTAGAATAAATACAGCCTTGGAGTCTACTTCTAACAAATTGTGGCTGTGTAATCCTTGGTAAACCCCTTAATCTCTCAATGCTGCAGACACATCTTTAAGATTATAAAATGTTGAGCAGGTGGGGATTTTCTCTGGAAATAGGGATATTACTTGTTAGGAGTACCTTATGTCAATGAAATCACAGGTGTGGGTCATGTCAGAATACACACATATATGCACACATACACATACATACACACACTATATATACAAGTAAATACATATTACAGCAGACAACCACGTTGATCTTTTTCACTGTCTCTCTGTTTCATTCTCTGTCTGCCTGCATATGTCTCTGTCTTTCCCTTCTTCCCTCATCCCTGTTTTGTTGTGAACAACAATTACAGCTGATAGAAAGTTTAAAAAGTCTAAATGACCTTGTGTTATGGTTTATACAACTATGTAAAGGAAAGGTAGTCTAATTTCATACCATTTGGAAGTTCCATAAAACAAAATAAGTGAAAGGTGAAGAGCAATAGATAAAATAAAAGTACAAATACAGGGTAAATTAAATGAAAAAAGTCAATGCATGGATATTAAGGGCAAAGACAAAGCAAAAAATACAAATATTAAGTGAGAACCCAGTAAACAAGGAAGAAAATAATGTTAAATTTATACTAGAGAACTCATTTAGAGAAAACTTTCCAGAACGCTAGATAAGATCAAGCAATATTCTGAAAGTAGAGAAAACTTCACAATGTGGAGGAATTCTAACAACAATTTGCTAAGGCATGTACTTACTTTACTAAACAAATCTGTTGAGTCTGGGAAATAGGAAAGAAGGAGAGAAGGAAGGAAGGAAGGAAGGAAGGAAGGAAGGAAGGAAGGAAAAAAGAAAGAAAGAAAGAGAAAGAAAGAAACAAAGAGAGAAAGAGAGAGAAAGAAAGAAAGAAAGACAGAAAGAAAGAAAGAAAGAAAGAAAGAAAGAAAGAAAGAAAGAAAGAAAGAAAGAAAGAAAGAAAGAAAGAAAGAAAAAGAAAGAAAGAAAGGAAGGAAGGGAAAAAGACAAGTTACAGAGTAGCATCTCATTTATCTTTAAATCAATCTAAAAATTATTTTTATATGTCAGCTGGGAGACATCCCGTTATAACACAGTCTGTAAGGTGGTGTTTTGTTTACACTGACTCAACTTTTTCTTGTTTGGGTTTTTTGGGGGAGGGGCAATCAGCAACACAAACAATTGAATGTTGTGTTCTCTACATCTTTCAGTTAATTGTAAAATGGTAAAGACATAATATGTTGTTGAATATTGCTTGTAAAACATCCAAAGGTCTTTATACTTAATTTACGTGAGGCTTCTCAATTCATGAAACAAAGAGAAGTTCTACATTGATTCAAAAATACATACAAGGTATGCATCACATTTTCAAAACATTCTGCAATAAAATAGAATTAAATAGCAATGACATGAAAAAATTTTAAAAAGTTTAAACTACATGGAAATTGAAAAATAATCTCTTTAACACTGATTTATAGTTGGTTTAAAAATTAGAAAAGAACTACATAATAAAAATCACAACAGTAAAAACCTTCAAAATCACCGGGACATAACCTTTGCTGTCTTTTGATGCAAATTTATATCACCAAGTCCTTACATTAAAACGTCAAAAATAACACTAAATTAAACTTATAGATACATGTGCTAGAAAAGGAAAAAAGTAATAATCCAAAGGAAAGTTGAAAAGGAGAGATTATGAAATTATAAATACAACTACCAGTAGAAAATAAAATAACAACGAATTGACAAAACCAAAAGCTACTTTAAAAAAGGAGAAATAAAATTAACAAATATTGAAAAAAGAAAAAGAAAAAATGCAGTGGTATATTACTGTGCTATAAAAAACAATGTGTGGGATGAACAAAGAGAAGTGTCAAAGATCTATATGAATTAACATGGAGTAAAGTAAACAGAGGCAAGAAACCAATATACATAGAAACTACAACAATGTACACAGAAAGAACAACACATACACAATTTGTCAAAAGTAAAGGTAATAAAATTATAGATAAAATAGGACTTAAATGAAAATATGAGAAGACACCTTGTCCACTGCTTTGTGGAGGTAGGAGATTCACAACTGATACGTATTGCACGTTTTCAGACTTCTTCAAAATATCAGTCAGTTGTGTTGGGGGTTTTTTTCTCTCTAAAAAAAATACTATTTTTCATAATGGATGGGTCTCTAGGAAAGGGAGGAAGATGAATACATAGGATACTATGGTAATATAAAAAAATCAATTAAAGTTCATTTTTAAAAATATGAATCAAATAATTAATAAATTAAAAAGTTGACATAAAACACAAAGAAATTAAGAATTCTATACGCAAATATATTTTTTAAAAAATTTAAGACCTCAAAGGAAATAAATTCAAACCTATAGAAATGTAAATTATGTAAATTGATAAAATAAAAATTAAACATTTAAATAAAACACTGAAAGAGAAATAAGACATGTTCTGCTGCCAATACATACACACAGGCAACATGGATAAACACATGAATTAGTTTACACCATTGAATAAAAAAATAATGTTATATTTTATTATAAATATAGCTGTATTTTATAATAAAACAGATTACTCAAATGGAGTAAAGTATGGGAAAGAACACACACAACATAAAATAATAATAAAGACCAGTTTTCCACATTAACACAGCTGAAAAATACCAAATAAAGAATTCGTTAATAAAATGTAAGCATTTATCATGCATTCATTTTGATGAAACAGGGTTTATGCAAACTATGAAAGGCTGATTCAACATTAGAAAAAATATCTATATAATAGACATATAAAGGAAAACCTTTCTAAAGCCTACATGTTGAGATAAATAAAGAGCCTTTGATATATAATTCAACATTTAGTCATAATTTTAAAAAAAAGCAGGAAGGCCATCCTCAATAAAATAGAAAATATATATCTTAATCCAAGAGCCATTGTAATAAATATGCAATGGTGAAACATTAGAAATGTTATTACTAAAAACAAATACAAAGCAAGTATGCCCACTATCATATTTAGTTGACACAGTATTGGAAATTTCAGCAACTGCAATAAGACAGGAAAAAAACAATCAACATTTGTTAATTACCAGGTATGTGACAGGTACTATGCTAAGCACCAGAGATACAAAGAAAGTCTCTTTATTTCCCATTTTCCCAGAAAAAGTTGGGAGACAAATTGCAAACAACTTGTACAAACAGATTATATACAGGGAAAATCATAAATAATCTTAAGGAGAAGACATATACATTAATAAACTGGAAAAAGTGGCTTGCAGAAGATATTTTAGCTGATACTTGAAGGAATCCAGAGAAGTCAGATGGTAGAGGTGAATAGGGACAGAATTTCAGGATTGGAGGAACAGCCAGTAAAAATGCACAATTTTCAACAGGCAAAATATAAATCATAAATAAATATTCAAAAATACTTATGATCTTTAACAATCAGATGTATGAATTAAAGCAGAAAATTTAGATTATCAACTCACATACATTAAAGAAATCTAAGGATCTTAGAGGAATTGATTGTAGAAGTTAAGAGGCTAAAGCATTATTATTTGCAAACAATAATGTGACTAGAAAATGCAACTAAATTTTAAAATTTATAGAGATAAATTAATTCAGGAAGGTCACAAGACAGAAAAATTAATCCTCAAAAATGTGTATTCTCGTTTCCTAGTAATAAGAATCAAGACAACAAAATAAAAACTCATCAAAATAATAACAAAATGTATTAAATGTTTAGGAATTACCTAGATATATACATAGGCTCTAAAAGAACAACTTGTCTTGGTACCATAATGCCTGAAGAAAAAAAACTCCTAAAATAATTGGATAGTAAGTAAATGTGCAAGGATGGGTTGGTTCAACATAGTAATAATAAAAATACTCTTCAAATTAATTTATACATGTAATACAACATCACTCAAAATACTAAAAGATTTCTTTATATTACTAGACAAAATAATTGTGAAATTCATATGGGAAAACAAATGGGCAAGAATATCAAATGACACACTGATGGGGAGCATGGATGCTGGCAAAGTTACTTTTGTTTAAAAAAAAAACTGTTGCAAAGTAGACATTATTTAACCAATCTGTGGTTGGGAAAAACTAAACTAATAGAGAAGGGAATCAATCAAGTAGAAAATAAATAGCAATAGTTGTTGTAGTAAGCTATTAAGTGTATGAGGTCAAATTTAAATTCAAGATGAGTCTTCCTGACTCCAAGCCCTGCCCTCTATTCACTGCACCACCTAGCTGCCAAATTATAGAAATACTAGATATGATAATTAGATAGAAAATTTTAAATGGGGAGAGATTTAGCAAACTTGGGAAAATTGGTTAGCAATTTAGATTTTAATGGAAATTGATTTTACACCGTATCAGTGAATGTGATGTGGATAATAGACATTTTCTAATGAACTAAAAGAAAAAGGAAGAAAAAGAGAAAATGATCTAAATTGTGAAGAAGAGGTGACTTTTTTATTAAGCAAACAATTATTATTAAGGATGTGATAGAATGATTAATTACATTAAAGTTATGCAAACTAAAAAAGCAGAGTATGAAAATATTTATAGTAAATATGACAGATAAAAGGAACTGTTAAAAATTTACAAAGGAAATTCCCAGTCCACAATGGATAAATGGTCAAAGCATATGAACAGACAATTTTCAAAAGACAAAGCATGAATTGTTAATAAACATTCAAAAGTATTCAAGCTCACTAATAATCGAGAATGCTAATTAAAATAACAACTTTGACTTATCAACTCATACACATCAAAACAATTTAAAATGAAATTATGTAGAAACAGGTATATTCATTCACTGAAGACTGAATTGCAAACTAGGGGTACATTATGAAATCTGGTAATCTTTAATAAAATTACAAAAATGGTCATATCTGAAAATTTGCTTATTAGGAACATACTCTGAAAGTGTTATCCAAATAACAATAAAAAGTTTATTAGTTGAAAAAAATTTAGCATTATTTGTAGCAGTTTTTAATTACAAAAACTGTTAGAACCTAGACATTCAACTATAGGAAAATGACTAAATAAATTAGAGTATGTTAGTGTAATGGGACGTTGTCATATAGATAATATGAAAAATGGGAAGAATACGGATAAATATAAAAATACTTATATGAAATCATGTCAAGTAGAAAAAGTAAAACCCAAAGAACAAAATACACACAGTCTTATCATCAAAAGAAGAAAGGTAAATGCAAATAAATAGCTAAATAAAGAATCCCAATAGAAAGAGATGGAATGAACAAAAAGTTGTGACATGTTATCCTTTGAAATCTAGTCATTTAAATGTAGTTACAGAACACATTTAATCAGTTGTACTGATAGTTAATATTAAGCTCACGAAAACTTTTTAAAATTATTCTTTTGAGAAGTAGAAGATATTAACAATAAAATATTAGGTGAATTACTTACATATCAAGTTTATTCCATAGATATGTATTAAATACCTATTATATGGAAGGCATAAATCTAGGTACTAGAAGAGAAGACAATAGATACATAGTCTAATGACTACATTGATATATCTGAGGTAATAATTAAACTTACAATTCATTGGGTGGATCAATATTTGCATTAACTAAGAAGGTTTGCATGAGTTAGCTGTACCACTACAGGGAAGATTCATGATCATGAAATCCTTTTCATTATAAAAGCAAGGCTAGAAGACATCTGTTTCTTGTGGGTGGCCAGGACACTGATGATCCCTGGTCAACCTGAAAAATTATGAAAGTGCTTTTTATTCCATAGAGGACTGCAGAAATTCCTGTTTGTTTTCAGCCATAGATGGATTTTAAGAAGCACTTGCTATGTGTAGGACATTATGTTACATCCTGAAGGTGATAATAAGGCATGGTCCTTGACATCAGGGATCATATTAGGGGAAGGAGATAATATGCACCTACATGAAAAGAAAACTCATCTGTGGTAGTATGTATAAATGAAAAAATAATAGCCATCCTACATACAGTATTTTAAGTTCTATAAATGCTATACATATGTTAACTCATTTAATCCTCATGACAACCATAGGAGGTAGACTATTATTATTCTTGTTTTACAGATGAAGAAAGTTAAATGCAAGAAGTTAAGTACCTTTCTCAGAGTCACATAACTGCTGTCTGAAGTGGAATAGAACTTGTCTTCCTGGTTCTAAATTCTATACACTATTTGCTATACCACCAAACTGCATCAAAGATGACTAATAGATGATGAATACCATAGAATCTCACAGAAGGGTGAGAAAGCTACTATGGTCAGAGAACAGATAGGATTCACCTTTTAATTAGTAGTTGTTTTACCCCTTACCCAAAGGACAATTGTAAAAAGCATAAACCCTTGTAACAAATAGGCATAGGCATGCAAAACTAATTGCCACAATCTTCATGTCAAGAAAATAAATGTCACATTCTGTACTTTGAATGCATCACTTCTCTATCAGGAAGTGGGTAAAATGCATCATCACTGTTTTTTTTATTATTATTTGTTATTTTTAATTATTTTATTTGTTTTCAGTTGTCAACAATCACTTCCACAAGTTTTAACTTTTCTCCCTCTGACTCCCCTCTTCCTCCTTGACATGGCATGCAGTCTTATATGTGTTCAACACGTACATTCTTATTAAATATAGTTTCACATTAGGCATGTTCATAACTGGTTCTTTAGAATATGGTTGGTCATTCTGCCAGTTTATTAAATCCTTCATAGTTGTTTACTTTTAGTGTTCTTGTTATGGTCTACATTGTTCCTGTATTTCTGCTCAGTTCATTTTACATCAAGTGATGTGTGTCTCTCTAGGTTTTGATGAAACCATGGGTTTGGTCATTTCTTGTGACACAATAGTATTTCATTACATTTTTACACCTTGATTTATTCAGGCACTTGCCAACTGATGTACACCCATTTAATCTCCAGTTCTTTGCTACCATTAGAGTTGATATAACATGTTTTGTACTTATGGCTCCTTTTCCTTTTTCTTTGATCTTTCTGAGGAATGGTCCTAACAGTGGTCTTGCTCAATCAAGGGATATGCAGCATTATTTCAAATTGCTTTCCAGAATGGCTAGACCAAATTATACCTATAGTGCCTCCTGTATTTATATTCTTATTTTCCCACAGACTCTCCAACAATTGCTGTATTTCTTTTTTGCTTTTTTCTTTCTTTTTTTTTTTTTTTTGGTCAATGTTGCCAGTCTGATAAGTACGAGGTGGAACAGTCAACCTGTTTTAATGTGCATTTCTGTAATTACAAGCGATGTGAAAAATAGCTTCGTATGATTATCAATAGTAGTCTCAAAAAAGGATAGGTACATAGATTAAGAACTGGGAGAGACCTTAAAGGCCATTCCTGGTCTTTTTTGACCTTGCCTCACTTTCTATTTCTGGATTCAGCTAATTGTACAAGATAACCTACAAGCCAGATTTCTTCCACCATGATCCAGAAAACTCTCCATCCTAGAAGATCACTTCAGCCCTGAAATTTACAACTTGAAAGTACCCTCAGCCCCTGTGGCCTCTCCCCCGATTGGATAGTTCCTCAGAGTGTTTACATTACTTATCTATGGTTTCACTGAGTTTAAGTATCAGCACTGGTATTCAATTCCATATCCCCCAACTCTAAGAGCAGATTTCTTTCTACACACTAATTTCCATTCACATAGTGAGATAAAACATGAAGTGGAACTAAAAATCCTAGAACTGGTATACTTAATATAATACTTAAAATATAACTTCCCTTTTCTCCTTTGAGCACCACCAGACAGACACCACCACCACTAAACAAAGATATTTGGGCCTACTTATCTCATTTCTTCACATTTATTTACATGCCCCCTTTTCTGATCCCCTATTTCTACTTTAACCTGATTTTACTAGGGTAAGGATGTCTAGAGGGTTGTAAAATTATACAAGACCTTAGAAGGCATCTAATACAACTGCTGAATTTTACAGATGAAGTAGATTGAGGGTCAGGGATGTTAGATTACTTCCCCAAGGCTAAATAGATAATGTCAGAGGAAGAATTTGAACCCAGGCATTCTGGTTCCCAAGCCAGTTGTTTTTCTCCTACACTAATTTGTTTTGGGTAAGGAAGATGGACACACAGAATTATTTACCTTCAGTGTTGCTAGAAAGGAAGTATATCATAAAGGATTGTCCTAGCAATAATTTTCAAATAGGTTAATAGTTGTTTCACTATTCTCTCACCTCTTCACCTCTCTTTCCTGTATTTCAACCTTCTTTCTTGTCCTATCCCAGCTTTCCCAAATATTCTAGTATCATTACTTTTTTTTTTTATTACTAAGTAGAGCAGTGAATGGAGTGTTGGACTTGGAATCAGGAAGACCTGAGTTTAAATCTTTTCTTATTCACTTAGTTTTATAAACCTGGACAAGTCATTTAATATCTCTCAATCTCAATTTCCCCATCAGCTAAATGGGGATAATAATAGGGTTATTGTGAAGATCAAAAGAATTTATATATAAAAACCAACCACAAAGTGCAATCCAAATTCTAAGTACTATTATTGGAGAATTGTCTGAGATACCAAGAGTTTAAGTACCATTCCCAAGATCACACATCTAACTATCATGGTTTCAGTATTCATGAATTTATAAAATATTAGTGCTAGAATGAACTTTAGAGATCATGTATTTCAATATCCTAATTTTACAGATGAGAAAATTATCACTCAATTAGATTATATGCCTAAGATTGAACAATTAGTTATGATGTAGCTAGGCAAGAATCCAGGTATCCTGGGAATATTTTTTGTTTTTCTCTACCTAGTGGAAAAGTAGAGGTTGATTTAACATTATTCCTCCAAAATACAATAATGATAATAAAAGCTGATATTTATAAAGTTGTAGTGAAGCTGACAAAATATTATCTCATTCTACTTTCACAATGAGATGGGTACAGCAAGTATTATTCTTCTCATCTGACAGATAAGGAAACTGAGCCTTGGAAATATTTAGTGGCTTGTTCAGGACACCATAGCAAGTGTTTGAAGCAGGATTTGGGTTAAGGGTTTTCTGACTTCTAAGACCAATGCTTCCCCTCTTCCACCCTACTCTCCAATATATTATTCTGCAGGTAAAATGAGATTTTCATTTCAAATGAGATCCTTGAACTCAAGGGATTGAGTAGAATTTTAAACACAAGGACTGGCCATTGGAAGAGAGATTTAGGGATGAAATGTTATCACTGGAATTCATCACATCAGAATAGAGACCTATGTTTTACATGCATGAACTCATGTATGTTTTTAAAGCTGTTACTCTGCCATATTTCTTCCAAGTCTACTGGAAACTCTGCTTGTTTACGTAAACAGCTGAATTTTTTGAAAATTTGCTTTTGAGCCTCCTTATGTAGCTAAGGACGATACTGTAATCATGTTATCTTGTATTGACCTTCTCTTTCCGTGCACTATGCTTTGGTCATTCTATATTTGGGATTGCATTCTTAAGATCCCTCTTCAACTGGAAGCTTTCCTTCTGATCACAATGTTTTCATCTGGTGGACTTTTCTTGTTTGATCATTATTTATATCTCCAACTTCCCAAGCAGGCAGAAAGTAGTGTGGTTTTTAACTTCTGAAAATTCATTCAAGGAGACAGCATCCTTTTTGTTAGAGATGAAGAGGAAGAGAATACATGCTTCGCTGATACCAGCTTAATGCTGTCCTGGTCCTCTAGAGGCTGGTCCCATGTGGTTATAATTAATTTTTAATGTAGGCCTTGAGGGCAAAACACTTAAGGGGTTAACCAGTTTTCTCCAACAAAATGAATAGTTAAATGCTAACATACGTTTATCAATAGCTGCTACTTTGACTGTTGAGAAAAGAACTTAGTTTCCTCCCATTATCTTTGTTCTCCTTTTGATTCATTTGCAGAACTATAGAACTCTAGGGCCCAAATTTAGATAAAAATAGTAATTACTGTCATTTATTTAAATCCTTAAAATTCTGTGAAGGTTGTAACATGTAGCATCTCATTTCCGTCTCATAACAATCCTGTGAAGTGTTTGTTTGTTTTTTTTTTTTTCTAGTTTTATATCTGTGGTTTCACGTTTGCATACCTTGGAGTCAGGATGCTTTAGATGTAATTCTTATGAGGTAAGTGCTACAGGAATTATTATCTCCCTTTCATAAATGAAGAAACTGAGTCTTAGAAAAGTTCAGTGACTTGTTAATGTTTACATATCTGCTCCTTGTCCAAGGTGGGATTTTAACCCAAGTCTGCCAACAATACTAGATTATAAAATAACTGGCATTTATAGATTTAAATGGTTCTGTGATCTTATGTATTGGTCCTTTCTATGACGTACCACAACTCATTCATGATTTTTCTCATGGGTTTTGGTGACTGAAGAATTCTTAGCCACAGGGCCAGTCTACTGTTGATCACCTGCTCCTTCCCAACTAGGCTGGTGCTTGGAAAGCAGACTCATTCTACTTGAAAACTCTCCAGCATAGCAGAACTTGCCAGAATTTACAGGGAGCAAGTTCAAGAATCTGGCAACAATCTAATCTAATCTAACACAACATAATGTAACATAACATAACATAATATATACACATGTGTGTAAATATACATACATGTAAATGGACATACATTTATGTATGTGTGTATGTATGCATATATGTACATGTGTATATGCATACATCTGTGGAAGTGAGGGGAATTTCAGGATCTATATTATCCTTATAATGAACCATGCCTATGGAAACTGCTTCAATCAAAGCAGATGAAGACCTCATCTTTAACTTTTAGTCTTGAGAGTTCCTTTAGTACACTAAGAAAAATAATAACTTGCCCATTATCCCACAGTTAGTAGGGTAAACATTATAATTTATAAAATGGTCTTTCAAATGTGACCTTATTTAATCCTAAGAAGGTGGAACATGTATTATTACCCTCATTTCACATGTTAAAAAAATAAAGAGAGAAACTAAGACATACCCAGAAGGTACTTGGGACAAAGTAGGTACCTAATAAATGCTTGTTGACTGAATGATTGTTCAAAATAAAAAGCACCTGAGATATCATCTAGTAACTGTTCTAACTGTCCCATTTTCTAAATGGAAACAATAAAAGTTTTGAAATCCTATGATCCTGTGGACATGACTAAAAGTTTGTAATCTTTGAATTACTGTAAATTATCAGAAAACCAGGAGACTGTGCTTCTGTTAACTCTTTTGTACACAACATAACTGATTATTTAATTGATGGCTTCTGTGATCGTGAGTTTTTTAATTTATTAAAAAAAAAAAGAGTTAAAAAATGTAGTTGTGGGAGATACCTGAGCAAGGCTGTGAATGGTGGGTAGGGTTTGGCTAAGAAGAGTCTTTGTCTTCTTCAAAGTCACAACTTAGGTGTCATCAGCTACTGGAAGCCTATCCTGATGAACTCACTGTGACTGTTCTACCCTTCTATAGAACGTGAACTCTTTGAGGACAGGGACTGTTTTTTTTTTTCTTCTTATATTTTATCAACTGGGTTTCAATGCCTGGTATAATAAATGTAATGCACATTGTTGGTAATTTTTTAAATCTTAAGTTTGGAAATGGGAAACTAAATCAAAACATTAATAAATAATAATAATAATACCTTGCATTCATTAAGGAAGGTTTGAAAAGCTCTTTCTAATTATCATCTCATTTTATTCTTACAGCAATCAGATGAGGAAACTGAGACAGACAGAGGTTAAGTGATTTTTCCATGGTCATACAGCTAGTAAGTGGATGTAGCTGGATTTGAACTCTACCTGTCTTCAGGCCCAGCACCCTATTCACTGTACTGCCACTTTCAAAAGAGAGCTTTTTTTCCCAAGCATTTAATGATGTTTTGCATGTATTAAAATACCTGTAACCAAATCATTTGAAGGCTTAGACATTTTTTTAATTTGTATATTTTTATCCAAGTTGTTACTAATACTTTACTGAGTAATAGGATGAATTTTTATTTTTAATTCTTGTGCCCAAACTTGGAATTGAGAGAATTTCAATAATAAATGTCTGAAATAAGCACATGTATGGACATATTCACGTATATGTATGTGTATATATGTATTGTGTATGTATAGAATAGCTACCATTCTATGTTCATTTTCCATCCATCTAGTTCACATACCTTTTCCCTGGACACTTCAGGAACAGATCAAGTAAGAATCATAATCATACAGCACACACACATGTATACAAATATGTGTTCGTGCATATATGCACACATATTTGTATACATACATATACAGACACATTTTTTAAGGTTTGAAAAATATTTTACAAATATTTGCTCATTCTTTTACAACTCTCAGAGGCAGGTTATTAATACCATCATTTTACAAATGGGAAAATGAAGGCAAACAAAGGTTAAGTAATTCATCCAGGGTCACTCAGCCAAAACATATCTGAAGTATGACATAAATCAAGTTTTTGTCATTCCTGATCCATCACTGTACCACCTAGCTGCCACCTAGACTGATAAATAATTATAAGATTGTCCACATTTCTGGGGCATGTTAGGGATTCTCTCAGAACATTTTGTAACTATGAATTTTTTTGAGATAATGGAGTTTATTAGTCTATAACTTCAGTCTATCCTATTCTATTCTGTTATGTTGTGTTGTTATATTGTATTAGATTATACTATACTGTAACATCATGCTATATCATGTTATATTACATTATATTTGAAATGTTTATTAAAATATATTTTCCTCATAACCCACACTACTGAAATTGCACTCTCCAAAGCCAGTTTCTGGCAAGCAACTAACATTTTGGGTTTGGAGCTGAAGATTCAGTAGTCATCTACATGTAGGTGGTACCTGAAGCTCTAAGAATGGATGAAATGGAGGGTGATACAGTGCGATGACTTAGATCGATGTCCCATTTCTGATACATAGTAGATGTGTGACCATGGCCAAAAATACTTTAGGTGACAACATGCTGAAAAGGATTGGAGAATCAACTTAATCAGTATTCATTAAGCACCAACTATGTGCCAGGCACTATATTAACCACTGGGGACATAAATACAAGAGGCTTGCAGTGTAATGAGGGAAAGCAATTCACAAAAGGAATCTGAAAAGTGGAGGAGAGTATAGGCAGAAGGGCAAACTGGAGAGTTCTAGAGAAGTCCAGTAGTATTATAGTTGGTAAGAAATGGTGAGGAAAGGAAGAAGATCCAAGAGGTAGACTCCCACACTTACTGAATGTGTAACCTATAGAAAGTATGTTTATTTTTCTGAGAATAATTTGTATAATCTGGATAATATTTTTATTGCTTACCTCACAAGATTTTGCAGCATAAGTTAATAATTGTGGTAGTATTACATATACACATATGAATGTATGTGTTTATATGTGTGTATGTATATAGGGCAGCTAAGCAAATGGTAAACTACTCTAGTATCTTTGCCAAGAAAACCCCAAAGAGTTGGGCATGGGTAAAATGATTAAACAACATGAGTACATATATGTACATATACTATACTATCTCTTTCCTGACTTATGAAAGCCTTTTTCCATCTCACTGTGACACTCTTCTCCCAACTTGTGGAGCTGCATTTGATTGAAATATGATTATAAAATTTAGAAGTGGAGGGGATCTTAAGTAATCACATGGGTTAACACCATCATTTTCTAGAAAAAAATTGATCCTGATACACATATGTGTATATATATATATATGCGTATATATGTATGTAATTTTACATAATTTTCAATTCACAATATATTCCTCTATAACCCTTTCCCAGAGATCTTTCCCCTATAACAAAAATTAATAACAGCAAAAGTTCAACAAAACTAAGCAACACATCAAACAATTTGATCCAATATTCTAAGTTTTCTACAGTGTACTATACCTGTAGTCCCTCTACATCTGCAGGGAAGGAAGAACACATATTCTCATATCTTGAGATAGGAATCAGGCGTAGCCATTATAATAACATGGCATTCAGTTACATTTTGTTTTCAGTGTTCTTCCATTTACATTGCTGCATGCCTTGTGCATATAGTTTTCCTGGTCCTGCTTGCTCTCTGTATCATTTAATGTATCTTTCCAAATGTCTCTGTATTCTTCCTACTCATCATTTGTCACGTTGCAGTAATCCATTATATTCACATACCACAACTTATTTAGCCATTCCCTAGTCAATACTCAGCAAGTTTGTTGCCATTATTTTCTGCTAAATAAAAATACTATAATGAATAATTTGCTGTCTATGGGACCTATATTTTTTATCATTAACTTCCTTGAGGTGGATGTCTCAGAGATCTCTGGGTCAAAGAGTGTAGCCAATTTCTTTCTAAGCATAGCTATAAACTGTTTTCTAGAATGGTTTGACATGGGCTATAATGTGAGTGGTTGTTGCATATATGTGTATATATATGTGTGTATATGCATGTATGTGTATATATATGTGTATGTATGTATGTATGTGTGTGTATGTATGTATATATATATATATTGTGTGTGTGCATTATGTAGAGAGAAAGGGGATGGGGGAAGGAGAGAGAAGGAAGTGGAGAAGTGAAGAAAGAGAGGAAGAGACAAATAGGGGAGAAGGTGAGACTGAGAGACTGAGAGAGAGAGAGAGATGGAGAGAAAGAGAGAGAGGGAGGGAGAGAGAGAGAGACAGAGAGGGAGGGAGGGAGAGACAGAGAGAGAGAGAGAGAGAAAGAGAGAGAGAGAGAGAGAGAGAGAGAGTCTGGAATCTCAGGGTAGAAGGATTGCAGATAGGCCTAAGTGATATATTTGGCAACTTGGTTGAGATGACTGAGGTTCAGCAATTGTACCTGACACTCCTGAGGTCATCTCATCAGATCACTGTGAGATTTGGCTCAATTTTATCCACTGAACCATGATTCCCAGCAGAACTCAATCCCAAAAGGGAACAGATAAACTTCTGCTATCTTTCTCCAAATATCTCCATCAACTCAAAGCTCCTTTCCTCAACCTGGGAGGCAATGCTGCCCTAGGCAAAATTATGTCATAAATTCAATCTGTTTGCCTTTCTTGGCTCTAGTCTCATAGTTCTGTGCTCTCCCTTTTCCATCTCTTGTTCTACTATTGACCCTCATTTCAGACTCCAGGGTCCTTGAACTTTCTATCTATACTTGTTCTCAAGGAGATATTTATATTCATTCATACTAAAGTACATGTGGCTGTTAACAGTTTACCTCTCCCAAGGATGTGTACATTTCATCAAGGCTCAAAACCTATAATAAAGAAATGAAACATTGATGGTAATATTTAAGAAAACAACAGACAGATGTTTGAGGCATTAGGAGTAAAACACAATGAGAGATGTTATGCAGTAGCAGATAAGCTGACTGAGAGTTAGGAAAAGTTTGGTTCGATTCCTGCTTCTGACATATACTGGCTATGTGACTACACAAATCACTTCATCGCTCCCTTCCCCAGGTACCTCTTTTGCACCTTACTGAGCAGGTACCCTTCTCCTTTTGGTGAATTCCTCCAGGGTATCCATTCTAGGGAGCTGCCCAGGTTCACCAACTTTCCTTCTCCTCCTGGCTGTTCTTCTGACTTGATGGTCTTCAACACCATGCAGCACCATGGACATTGTCTTTATGTAACATCAGTAAACCATGCTCTCTGAGCTGTTTGGTGGTAGTGGGAATATTTACTCTTTACTTTCACTTAGCTCTCTTTGCCCTCCCCCCCCCCAAAAAAATATACGTTTCTAAGACACCTGGCTAGAGTTGCACATTCAGTTTATGAAGTTGATCAGAGCAACAACTAAGGCAGGACAAACTGGGTCTTTTCCCCAGGCCTCCAAATTTGAAGGATAATTACTATAATTGAAACCCTTGAGTAATATTAAAAACAACACAGTTTAGCATCTGGTTGAAAGAATAATTAATTTAAATAGGAAGCTACTAAATGTGGGGCATTAATCAGTTCTTCCCCCACTAGATTTTACCTTCTACCTCAGGACAAACTCCTCAACAAAAGCTCATGATGCTCATTTCCATTGCAAAAATTCCTAGTTATGACTCTTTTGATAATGGTTTATATTGGCAGCCAGGTGGCACAATGGATAGAGTACCGAGCCTAGAGTCGGGAAGACTTGAGTTCTAATCCAGCCTCAGAAACATTAGTTAGTCACTTAAAGTTTCTTTGCCTCAGTTTCCTCATCTGTAAAATAAGGATAATAATAGTACCTATCTCCCAGTGTTATCATAAGGATCAAATGAAATCATAAGTGCAAATTGCTTATAACAGTTCCTGGAACATAATAGGTACTTAATAAAATAGTAAATGTGCTTATTAAAGTTATTACTATTATTATAGGGTCAGATAGAACCTAAAGAAGCTTTAAGCTCTTGCTCACTGGGTTCCAACTTGCTAAAGTCACAGAATCATAAACTGAAAGCTGAAAGGGGTTTTAGAAACCAATTAGTCCAACACTCTCATCTTAATAAAGAAAATGAGCCCCATCCCCCCAAAAAAGTAAAATGATTTTCTCAATGTCACAAAAACAGTAAACTAGGATGTACCTCTGACTTCAGAATCAACTCCCAACCATCTCTTTTGTTACTTATGAAAGGTCCCCCTCTCCACACTGTGGCACTCTCCTCCCAACTTGTGGAGCTTCATTTGATTAAAATATGATCATAGGATTTAGAAGTGGAGGGGACCTTAAGCAATCACATGGGTTAACACCTTCATTTTCTAAAAAAAGTAATTGAGGCTCAAGGATTTTAAGTGACTTGACCAAGACCGTACAGGTAATGGGGAACAGAGACTGGATTTTGTTTGAAGTCTCCTACTCTAAATATAGCAATATTTCCATTTTATCACCCTATCTCTATGTAACAAGGAATTACTTGATAAGTGGTTTATAGATGAAGTCAGATCTGAATCTACTGTGGATGTGTTATTTGTATTACAAATTAACCGCAGAGAATCCTATTTTCAAATGCTCATTGGCCTGTTAGTTTGCTTAATAATTTTGTTTCCTGCAGGTCTTAGCAACTTTAAGAAGATTCTAGATGGGCATTGTATTAGAATTTCATATCAGGCAAAAAGTGAGGGAAGAAGAAACAAGTGAGAATTTGGATAGGGGTCAAGATGAAAAAGCTGAATAACTTTTTAGCTTCTTTTAAATCAGACATGTGCAATCATATTTCACTGTTTTATTTCAAGTGGTGCAAAATCCCACATTACATTGTACATAAAAATCTCCCCCTTTGCCAATTTAAAATTCATATTGTATTATATGTATCTAGCCATCTCCTTTACACAATTTATATTCTTACCCCACTAAAATGAGACTTGAATTTGACGTTCCATTTTCTAATTATTACAGTCAAACAAACTGATCCCCATTTCCAGAATTCACTTGCTCCTCAAGTGTGCCTCTGGAAAATCTTAACACATTTTAAGGATCAAATTTGGTACCTGATTATTTAATGTGTAGCCTTTGGCATTAACTAAAAACCCAGTTCAGAGCCTCAATCCTGGTTTTTGTTATTGTTTTTGATTCAATTGTTATTTTTTTTGTTTTGATTTTATTGTTATTGTTTTGATTCAATAAACTGGAGGAATCTACTTCACATAAGAGCTGTTCATCTCCTTATCAAGACTCCTAACATGTTTGACTTGAATTACTATCATAGTTACTAGCTATACAATTTACTTGTAATGTAGACAAATAAAGGCAGCAAGATATGTCTCTATTTACAGTGTTTAAGTTGCAAGGAAGATTACAATCAACCACCTTTGATTGTCACCACAATTCTTCATTTTTCCTCAATTATATAACACAGCCCCACCATTCAGTTATGCCAAGATAACAAAGTCTTTTCTCAAGAATTCTTTTCATGTTCTTTGTAATATAAAGGTTAAATTGGTTCTAAAATTTATAAAAAGCTTTTCATCCTATCTCTATACCTCACAGTCTCCATCTGTAATAGGAAAACAGTCTGTTCATCAATGACTCCTCATAAAATAACAGTTAAACTTCCACTTCAAGATTCCATAGTCTCATACAGGAACTAAGCATCAGAGTCAGGAATCAAATCGTTTCACTTTGTCTTTCAAATCTAGTATTCTTTCCTAAAAAGGAATGTTTTAATTATTTTAAACATTCTTTTCCTTATTTTGAGTTCCAAATTCTCTCCCTGCCTTCTACACCCTCCCACCCTCACTGAGAATGAAAGCAATATGTTATCAATTATACATGTGAAATCATGCAAAACATTTCTACATTAGGTATATTTTTAAAAGCAAGAAAAAATATAAAGTAAGAAAAGTATGCTTCATTTTGTACTCAGAGTTCATCAGTTCTCTCTTGGGAGGTGATATTTTTTCATCAAGAGTTCTTTGAAATTGTCTCAGATATGATCAGAGTAGCCAAGTCTTTCACATTTGATCATCATTACGTTACTGTTATTACGAGCAATGATTTCTCAGTTCTTTTCGCTGAACTTTGAATCAGTTCAATAGTTCTTGCCATTTTTTCTGAAACCACCTCCCTCATCATTTCCTCACAGCCCAATTGTATTCCATCCTACGCTGCAACTTTTTCAGTCACTTCCCAAGTGATGAACATCCACTCGATTTCAAATCTTTGCCATGTATATGTATACGTATAAATGTTTTTATACATATAGGTCATTTTCCTTTTTTATTTGATCTCTTTAGGATACAGAACCAGTGGTGATACTTGTGGGTCAAAGGGCATGTGTAGTTTTATAGGTCTTTGGGAATAGTTCCAGATCGCTCTCCAGAATGAACGGACCAGTTCACTATTCTACCAACAGTTCATTAATGTACATATTTTTCCCTCATTCCTCTCAGCACTTATCATTTCTGAAAGGTGTGACCTCAGAGTTGTTTTAATTTGCCTTTCTCTAGTCTAATATAATAATGATAATAATAGCTGACATTTATAAAGCCTTTCTCTAATCAATAATGGTTAAGGGCATTTTTATATGACTATAGATAGCTTTGATTTCTTCTGAAAATTGCCTGTTTATATCTTCTAACCATTTATCAATTAAGGAACAGCTCTTTTTTAAATAAAACTTTCCTAGTTCTATACTCAGTATATATTTGAGGAACAAAGTTGCTATTCCAGATAATGGCTGCATTTTTATATTACTTTTTGTCCATGATACTTTCAACATAATGTAGTTTTCCTAATTATTCTTTTAATTAGGTGTATTTTATTTTCTTTTTGCTTTGTCTGATATGACGACTGCTACTCTTTCCTCTTCAGCATATTAGATTCTGTCCCAGCCCTTTATTTTAACTCTTTGTGGGAATTTCTGTTTCAACTGTGTTTCTTATAAACAACATATTCTTAGATTCTCATTTCTAATCCATTCTGATATCTGCTTCCATTTTATGAGTGAGCTCATCCCATTCCCATTCACAGTTTTGATTATTAACTGTATGTTTTCTTCCATACCATTTTCTGCAGTTTCTTTCCCCACTTTCTCTCTGTGTATGTTTTTCTCATCATTTAGGTGAGATTTTTTTCTCTATTTTCCACCTCCCCCTTCTTGCACCTCTTTTTCAATGCTTTATTTTTTTAGAGATCATTCCAACATAATTGATTCACACCCGTGCCCTTTATCTATGTAAATTTGACTGAATAGGAATTATGTGTATCATCTTTCCATGTAGGAATATAAACAGTTCAACTTTACTGAGTCCCTTATATACTCTTTCATATTTGTCCTTTTAGCCTTCTCTTAAATCTTGTGTTTGAATGTTAAACTTTCTATTCAGCTCTGGTCTTTTCATCAGAAATGGTTGAAAATCCTCTATTTCATTAAATATCCATTTCCTCCTGAAGTATTGCACTAATTTTTGCTGAGTAGGTGATTCTTGGCTGCAATCCTCCCTCCTTTGCCATAAAGAATATCGTATTAGAAGCCCTCCACTCCTTTAACATAAAAGCCATTAAATCTTGTATAATCTTGACTGTACCTCCATGATATTTGAATTATTTCTTTCTGACTGCTTGAAGCATTTTCTCCTTGACTTGGGCACTCTGGAATTTGATTATACTCTGCCTGGGAGTTATTATTTGAGGATCTCTTTCAGGAAGTGATTGGTAGATTTTTTTTTCAATTTCTATTTTACCCTCTGATTCTAGGACATCAGAGCAGTTTTTCTTCATAATTTTTTTGGAAAGATGATATTGAGGTTTTTGGGGATAATGGCTTTTTCTGTAAGTCCAGTAATTCTTAAATTGTTCCTCCTACATCTACTTTCCAAGTTAGTTATTTTCCTAAAGAGATATTTCACATCTATTTTGCTTCATTCTTTTGACCTTGTTTTATTGGGTTTTTTGTTTGTTTTTTCATGAATTCATTGCCTTCCACTTGACAAATTCTAATTTTTAAGGAATAATTTTCTTCATTGAGACTTTGTACTTCTTTTTCCATTTAGCCAATTCTGCTTTTTAAGGAGTTCTCTTTAGTGAAATTTTTATCTCTTTTATCATTTGCTAATTTAATTTGCTTTATAATGTGTTATTTTCTTTAGTGTTATTTGGACCTCTTTTTTTCAAGTTGTTGATTATCATTTCATAATTTCCTTGTATCACTCCCATTTCTTTTCCTAATTTTTCTTCTATCGCTCATTTTTTTTTAATTTTTCAAACAGTTCTTATTGGTTTGGGTCCAATTAGCACTTTTCCTAGAGGTTTTTTGGTAGCTGTTATAATATTGTTGCCTCCTGAGTTTATGCTTTGCTTTCCCCTTCTACCATAGTGGATTTTCTATGGTCAAGCTATTTTTTTTACATATTTTTACTATTTTTTTACTATTTGCTCATTTTTCCAGACTATTTCTTAACTTAGAATTTATGTTAAAGTTGAGTTCTTCTCAACTGCGGTGGGGAGGCACTGCTCTAAACCTTTGGCT